>NW_024058485.1:0-54061 GCF_016432855.1 Salvelinus namaycush | reverse complement strand
AATACACCTGTAGTAGTCAATTCACCTGTATTAGTATATACACCTGTAGTAGTCAATACACCTGTGGTAGTCTATACACCTGTGGTAGTCTACCTGTAGTTGTCTGCCTGTAGTATACATGTAGTAGTCTATACACCTGTAGAAGTCTATACACCTGTAGTAGTCTATACACATGTAGTAGTCAATACACCTGTAGTAGTCTATACACCTGTAGTAGTCTATACACCTGTAGTAGTCTATACACCTGTAGTAGTCAATACACCTGTGGTAGTCTATACACCTGTAGAAGTCTACCTGTAGGTGTCTGCCTGTTGTAGTCTACCTGTAGTAGTCTATACACCTGTAGTAGTCTATACACATTTAGTAGTCAATACACCTGTAGTAGTCTATACACCTGTAGAAGTCTATACACCTGTAGTAGTCTATACACCTGTAGTAGTCTAAACACCTGTAGTAGTCAATACACCTGTAGTAGTCTACCTGTAGTAGTCAATACACCTGTAGTAGTCAATACACCTGTAGTAGTCAATACGCCTGTAGTAGTCTAAACAGCTGTAGTGGTCAATACACCTGTAGTAGTCTATACACCTGTAGTAGTCAATACACCTGTAGTAGTCTATACACCTGTAGTAGTCAATACACATGTAGTAGTCAATACACCTGTAGTAGTCTATACACCTGTAATAGTCAATACACCTGTAGTAGTCTATACACCTGTAGTAGTTAATACACCTGTGGTAGTCTATACACCTGTAGTAGTCTACCTGGAGTTGTCTGCCCGTAGTAGTCTACCTGTAGTAGTCTATACACCTTTAGTAGTCAATACACCTGTAGTAGTCTATACACCTGTAGAAGTCTATACACCTGTAGTAGTCTATACACCTGTAGTAGTCTAAACACCTGCAGTAGTCAATACACCTGTAGTAGTCTACCTGTAGTAGTCTGTACACCTGTAGTAGTCAATACACCTGTAGTAATCTATACACCTGTAGTAGTCTAAACACCTGTAGTAGTCAATACACATGTAGTAGTCTACCTGTAGTAGTCTATACACCTGTAGTAGTCAATACACCTGTAGTAGTCTACCTGTAGTAGTCTATACACCTGTGGTAGTCAATACACCTGTATTAGTCTAAACACCGGTAGATGTCTATACACCTGTGGTAGTCAATACACCTGTAGTAGTTAATACACCTGTAGTAGTCAATACACATGTAGTAATCTATACACCTGTTGTAGTCAATACACCTGTGGTAGTCTATACACCTGTAGTAGTCTACCTGTAGTTGTCTGCCTGTAGTAGTCTACCTGTAGTAGTCTATACACCTGTAGTAATCAATACACCTGTAGTAGTCTACCTGTAGTAGTCTATACACCTGTAGTAGTCTATACAGCTGTAGTAGTCAATACACCTATATTAGTATATACACCCGTAGTAGTCAATACACCTGTAGTAGTCAATACACCTGTAGTAGTCAATTCACCTGTATTAGTATATACACCTGTAGTAGTCAATACACCTGTGGTAGTCTATACACCTGTGGTAGTCTACCTGTAGTTGTCTGCCTGTAGTATACATGTAGTAGTCTATACACCTGTAGTAGTCTATACACCTGTAGAAGTCTATACACCTGTAGTAGTTTATACACATGTAGTAGTCAATACACCTGTGGTAGTCTATACACCTGTAGAAGTCTACCTGTAGGTGTCTGCCTGTTGTAGTCTACCTGTAGTAGTCTATACACCTGTAGTAGTCTATACACATTTAGTAGTCAATACACCTGTAGTAGTCTATACACCTGTAGTAGTCAATACACATGTAGTAGTCAATACACCTGTAGTAGTCTATACACCTGTAATAGTCAATACACCTGTAGTAGTCTATACACCTGTAGTAGTTAATACACCTGTGGTAGTCTATACACCTGTAGTAGTCTACCTGGAGTTGTCTGCCTGTAGTAGTCTACCTGTAGTAGTCTATACACCTTTAGTAGTCAATACACCTGTAGTAGTCTATACACCTGTAGAAGTCTATACACCTGTAGTAGTCTATACACCTGTAGTAGTCTGTACACCTGTAGTAATCTATACACCTGTAGTAGTCTATATACCTGTAGTAGTCTATACACCTGTAGTAATCTGTACACCTGTAGTAGTCTATATACCTGTAGTAGTCTTTATACCTGTGGTAGTCAATACACCTGTAGTAGTTAATACACCTGTAGTAGTCAATACACATGTAATAATCTATACACCTGTAGTAGTCAATACATCTGTAGTATTCTATACACCTGTAGTAGTCTACCTGTAGTAGTCTATACACCTGTAGTAGTCAATACACCTGTAGTAGTCTACCTGTAGTAGTCAATACACCTGTAGTAGTCAATACACCTGTAGTAGTCTGTACACCTGTAGTAATCTATACACCTGTAGTAGTCTACCTGTAGTAGTCTATACACCTGTAGTAGTCTACCTGTAGTAAGCTATACACCTGTAGTAGTCTACATGTAGTAGTCAATACACCTGTAGTAGTCAATACACCTGTAGTAGTCTATATACCTGTAGTAGTCCTGTACACCTGTAGCAGTCTATATACCTGTAGTAGTCTATACACCTGTAGTAGTCCTGTACACCTGTAGTAATCTATATACCTGTAGTAGTCTATATACCTGTAGTAGTCTATATACCTGTAGTAGTCTATACACCTGTAGTAGTCTATATACCTGTAGTAGTCTATATACCTGTAGTAGTTTATATACCTGTAGTAGTCTTATACACCTGCAGTAGTCTATATACCTGTAGCAGTCTATATACCTGTAGTAGTCTATATACCTGTAGTAGTCTATATACCTGTAGTAGTCTTGTACAGCTGTAGTAATCTATATACCTGTAGTAGTCTATATACCTGTAGTAGTCTATACACCTGTAGTAGTCTACCTGTAGTAGTCTATATACCTGTAGTAGTCTTTATACCTGTAGTAGTCAATACACCTGTAGTAGTCTACCTGTAGTTGTCTATACACCTGTAGTAGTCTGTACACCTGTAGTAATCTATACACCTGTAGTAGTCTATATACCTGTAGTAGTCTATACACCTGTAGTAATCTGTACACCTGTAGTAGTCTATATACCTGTAGTAGTCTTTATACCTGTAGTAGTCTATATACCTGTAGTAGTCTATACACCTGTAGTAGTCTATATACCTGTAGTAGTCTATACACCTGTAGTAGTCTACCTGTAGTAGTCTATATACCTGTAGTAGTCTAAACACCTGTAGTAGTCAATACACCTGTAGTAGTCTACCTGTAGTAGTCAATACACCTGTAGTAGTCAATACACCTGTAGTAGTCAATACGCCTGTAGTAGTCTAAACAGCTGTAGTGGTCAATACACCTGTAGTAGTCTATACACCTGTAGTAGTCAATACACCTGTAGTAGTCTATACACCTGTAGTAGTCAATACACATGTAGTAGTCAATACACCTGTAGTAGTCTATACACCTGTAATAGTCAATACACCTGTAGTAGTCTATACACCTGTAGTAGTTAATACACCTGTGGTAGTCTATACACCTGTAGTAGTCTACCTGGAGTTGTCTGCCCGTAGTAGTCTACCTGTAGTAGTCTATACACCTTTAGTAGTCAATACACCTGTAGTAGTCTATACACCTGTAGAAGTCTATACACCTGTAGTAGTCTATACACCTGTAGTAGTCTAAACACCTGCAGTAGTCAATACACCTGTAGTAGTCTACCTGTAGTAGTCTGTACACCTGTAGTAGTCAATACACCTGTAGTAATCTATACACCTGTAGTAGTCTAAACACCTGTAGTAGTCAATACACATGTAGTAGTCTACCTGTAGTAGTCTATACACCTGTAGTAGTCAATACACCTGTAGTAGTCTACCTGTAGTAGTCTATACACCTGTGGTAGTCAATACACCTGTATTAGTCTAAACACCGGTAGATGTCTATACACCTGTGGTAGTCAATACACCTGTAGTAGTTAATACACCTGTAGTAGTCAATACACATGTAGTAATCTATACACCTGTTGTAGTCAATACACCTGTGGTAGTCTATACACCTGTAGTAGTCTACCTGTAGTTGTCTGCCTGTAGTAGTCTACCTGTAGTAGTCTATACACCTGTAGTAATCAATACACCTGTAGTAGTCTACCTGTAGTAGTCTATACACCTGTAGTAGTCTATACAGCTGTAGTAGTCAATACACCTATATTAGTATATACACCCGTAGTAGTCAATACACCTGTAGTAGTCAATACACCTGTAGTAGTCAATTCACCTGTATTAGTATATACACCTGTAGTAGTCAATACACCTGTGGTAGTCTATACACCTGTGGTAGTCTACCTGTAGTTGTCTGCCTGTAGTATACATGTAGTAGTCTATACACCTGTAGTAGTCTATACACCTGTAGAAGTCTATACACCTGTAGTAGTTTATACACATGTAGTAGTCAATACACCTGTGGTAGTCTATACACCTGTAGAAGTCTACCTGTAGGTGTCTGCCTGTTGTAGTCTACCTGTAGTAGTCTATACACCTGTAGTAGTCTATACACATTTAGTAGTCAATACACCTGTAGTAGTCTATACACCTGTAGTAGTCAATACACATGTAGTAGTCAATACACCTGTAGTAGTCTATACACCTGTAATAGTCAATACACCTGTAGTAGTCTATACACCTGTAGTAGTTAATACACCTGTGGTAGTCTATACACCTGTAGTAGTCTACCTGGAGTTGTCTGCCTGTAGTAGTCTACCTGTAGTAGTCTATACACCTTTAGTAGTCAATACACCTGTAGTAGTCTATACACCTGTAGAAGTCTATACACCTGTAGTAGTCTATACACCTGTAGTAGTCTGTACACCTGTAGTAATCTATACACCTGTAGTAGTCTATATACCTGTAGTAGTCTATACACCTGTAGTAATCTGTACACCTGTAGTAGTCTATATACCTGTAGTAGTCTTTATACCTGTGGTAGTCAATACACCTGTAGTAGTTAATACACCTGTAGTAGTCAATACACATGTAATAATCTATACACCTGTAGTAGTCAATATATCTGTAGTATTCTATACACCTGTAGTAGTCTACCTGTAGTAGTCTATACACCTGTAGTAGTCAATACACCTGTAGTAGTCTACCTGTAGTAGTCAATACACCTGTAGTAGTCAATACACCTGTAGTAGTCTGTACACCTGTAGTAATCTATACACCTGTAGTAGTCTACCTGTAGTAGTCTATACACCTGTAGTAGTCTACCTGTAGTAAGCTATACACCTGTAGTAGTCTACATGTAGTAGTCAATACACCTGTAGTAGTCAATACACCTGTAGTAGTCTATATACCTGTAGTAGTCCTGTACACCTGTAGCAGTCTATATACCTGTAGTAGTCTATACACCTGTAGTAGTCCTGTACACCTGTAGTAATCTATATACCTGTAGTAGTCTATATACCTGTAGTAGTCTATATACCTGTAGTAGTCTATACACCTGTAGTAGTCTATATGCCTGTAGTAGTCTATATACCTGTAGTAGTTTATATACCTGTAGTAGTCTTATACACCTGCAGTAGTCTATATACCTGTAGCAGTCTATATACCTGTAGTAGTCTATATACCTGTAGTAGTCTATATACCTGTAGTAGTCTTGTACAGCTGTAGTAATCTATATACCTGTAGTAGTCTATATACCTGTAGTAGTCTATACACCTGTAGTAGTCTACCTGTAGTAGTCTATATACCTGTAGTAGTCTTTATACCTGTAGTAGTCAATACACCTGTAGTAGTCTACCTGTAGTTGTCTATACACCTGTAGTAGTCTGTACACCTGTAGTAATCTATACACCTGTAGTAGTCTATATACCTGTAGTAGTCTATACACCTGTAGTAATCTGTACACCTGTAGTAGTCTATATACCTGTAGTAGTCTTTATACCTGTAGTAGTCTATATACCTGTAGTAGTCTATACACCTGTAGTAGTCTATATACCTGTAGTAGTCTATACACCTGTAGTAGTCTACCTGTAGTAGTCTATATACCTGTAGTAGTCTAAACACCTGTAGTAGTCAATACACCTGTAGTAGTCTACCTGTAGTAGTCAATACACCTGTAGTAGTCAATACACCTGTAGTAGTCAATACGCCTGTAGTAGTCTAAACAGCTGTAGTGGTCAATACACCTGTAGTAGTCTATACACCTGTAGTAGTCAATACACCTGTAGTAGTCTATACACCTGTAGTAGTCAATACACATGTAGTAGTCAATACACCTGTAGTAGTCTATACACCTGTAATAGTCAATACACCTGTAGTAGTCTATACACCTGTAGTAGTTAATACACCTGTGGTAGTCTATACACCTGTAGTAGTCTACCTGGAGTTGTCTGCCTGTAGTAGTCTACCTGTAGTAGTCTATACACCTTTAGTAGTCAATACACCTGTAGTAGTCTATACACCTGTAGAAGTCTATACACCTGTAGTAGTCTATACACCTGTAGTAGTCTAAACACCTGCAGTAGTCAATACACCTGTAGTAGTCTACCTGTAGTAGTCTGTACACCTGTAGTAGTCAATACACCTGTAGTAATCTATACACCTGTAGTAGTCTAAACACCTGTAGTAGTCAATACACATGTAGTAGTCTACCTGTAGTAGTCTATACACCTGTAGTAGTCTACCTGTAGTAGTCTATACACCTGTGGTAGTCAATACACCTGTATTAGTCTAAACACCGGTAGATGTCTATACACCTGTGGTAGTCAATACACCTGTAGTAGTTAATACACCTGTAGTAGTCAATACACATGTAGTAATCTATACACCTGTTGTAGTCAATACACCTGTGGTAGTCTATACACCTGTAGTAGTCTACCTGTAGTTGTCTGCCTGTAGTAGTCTACCTGTAGTAGTCTATACACCTGTAGTAATCTATACACCTGTAGTAGTCTATACACCTGTAGTAGTCTAAACACCTGTAGTAGTCAACACACCTGTAGTAGTCTACCTGTAGTAGTCTGTACACCTGTAGTAGTCAATACACCTGTAGTAGTCTATACACCTGTAGTAGTCTTGTACAGCTGTAGTAATCTATATACCTGTAGTAGTCTATATACCTGTAGTAGTCTATACACCTGTAGTAGTCTACCTGTAGTAGTCTATATACCTGTAGTAGTCTATATACCTGTAGTAGTCAATACACCTGTAGTAGTCTATACACCTGTAGTAGTCTTGTACAGCTGTAGTAATCTATATACCTGTAGTAGTCTATATACCTGTAGTAGTCTATACACCTGTAGTAGTCTACCTGTAGTAGTCTATATACCTGTAGTAGTCTATATACCTGTAGTAGTCAATACACCTGTAGTAGTCAATACACATGTAATAATCTATACACCTGTAGTAGTCAATACATCTGTAGTATTCTATACACCTGTAGTAGTCTACCTGTAGTAGTCTATACACCTGTAGTAGTCAATACACCTGTAGTAGTCTACCTGTAGTAGTCAATACACCTGTAGTAGTCAATACACCTGTAGTAGTCTGTACACCTGTAGTAATCTATACACCTGTAGTAGTCTACCTGTAGTAGTCTATACACCTGTAGTAGTCTACCTGTAGTAAGCTATACACCTGTAGTAGTCTACATGTAGTAGTCAATACACCTGTAGTAGTCAATACACCTGTAGTAGTCTATATACCTGTAGTAGTCCTGTACACCTGTAGCAGTCTATATACCTGTAGCAGTCTATACACCTGTAGTAGTCAATACACCTGTAGTAGTCTATATACCTGTAGTAGTCTATATACCTGTAGTAGTCTATACACCTGTAGTAGTCCTGTACACCTGTAGTAATCTATATACCTGTAGTAGTCTATATACCTGTAGTAGTCTATATACCTGTAGTAGTCTATACACCTGTAGTAGTCTATATACCTGTAGTAGTCTATATACCTGTAGTAGTTTATATACCTGTAGTAGTCTATACACCTGTAGTAGTCTATACACCTGTAGTAGTCTTTACACCTGTAGTAGTCTATATACCTGTAGTAGTCTATATACCTGTAGTAGTCTATATACCTGTAGTAGTCTATACACCTGTAGTAGTCAATACACCTGTAGTAATCTATACACCTGTAGTAGTCTATATACCTGTAGTAGTCTATACACCTGTAGTAGTCTATACACCTGTAGTAGTCTATACACCTGTAGTAATCTATATACCTGTAGTAATCTATACACCTGTAGTAGTCAATACACCTGTAGTAATCTGTACACCTGTAGTAGTCTATACACCTGTAGTAGTCTATACACCTGTGGTAGTCTATACACCTGTAGTAATCTATACACCTGTGGTAGTCTATACACCTGTAGTAATCTGTACACCTGTAGTAGTCTATACACCTGTAGTAGTCTATACACCTGTAGTAGTCTATACACCTGTAGTAGTCAATACACCTGTAGTAATCTATACACCTGTAGTAGTCTAAACACCTGTAGTAATCTGTACACCTGTAGCTGTCTATATACCTGTAGCTGTCTATATACCTGTAGTAATCTATACACCTGTAGTAGTCAATACACCTGTAGTAATCTATACACCTGTAGTAGTCAATACACCTGTAGTAATCTGTACACCTGTAGTAGTCTATATACCTGTAGCTGTCTATATACCTGTAGTAGTCTATATACCTGTAGTAGTCTATATACCTGTAGTAGTCTATACACCTGTAGTAATCTGTACACCTGTAGCTGTCTATATACCTGTAGCTGTCTATATACCTGTAGTAGTCTATATACCTGTAGTAGTCTATATACCTGTAGTAGTCTATATACCTGTAGTAGTCTATACACCTGTAGTAGTCTATATACCTGTAGTAGTCTACCTGTAGTAGTCTATACACCTGTAGTAGTCTATACACCTGTAGTAGTCTATATACCTGTAGTAGTCTATATACCTGTAGTAGTCTATACACCTGTAGTAATCTGTACACCTGTAGCTGTCTATATACCTGTAGCTGTCTATATACCTGTAGTAGTCTATATACCTGTAGTAGTCTATATACCTGTAGTAGTCTATATACCTGTAGTAGTCTATACACCTGTAGTAGTCTATATACCTGTAGTAGTCTACCTGTAGTAGTCTATACACCTGTAGTAGTCTATACACCTGTAGTAGTCTATATACCTGTAGTAGTCTATATACCTGTAGTAGTCTATATACCTGTAGTAGTCTATACACCTGTAGTAATCTGTACACCTGTAGCTGTCTATATACCTGTAGTAGTCTATATACCTGTAGTAGTCTATATACCTGTAGTAGTCTATACACCTGTAGTAGTCTATACACCTGTAGTAGTCTATATACCTGTAGTAGTCAATACACCTGTAGTAGTCAATACACCTGTAGTAGTCTATACACCTGTAGTAGTCTATACACCTGTAGTAGTCAATACACCTGTAGTAGTCTAAACACCTGTAGTAGTCTATATACCTGTAGTAGTCTATATACCTGTAGTAGTCTATATACCTGTAGTAGTCTATACACCTGTAGTAGTCTATACACCTGTAGTAGTCAATACACCTGTAGTAGTCAATACACCTGTAGTAATCTGTACACCTGTAGTAGTCCTGTACAATATATCACAGTTTCACACCGTTGAGTTTGTTAAATCATATGTAATAATAACATCTCTCATCTCCTCCTCTTCTTCTAAGGATCTTTCAGTAGGCTATTGAGTGTCCCATTCCCAATCACTAAAGACCAATGACAATCTCTCTCTAACTACCAAACATACTCTCTCTGCAGTAACATCCTTTTTTGCTGCGCTAATGGTTGTGTTTCTGCTGACATCAGCACACTGAGGCACCCACTGTTTACGGTTCCATGTGACATCACAGCAAAGATCCTCAAGTGGAAGGGGATAGTCAAATCTCACCATGGAGCTGTCTGCTGCTGCCTGACCTGGGGAGGGCCTGAGTGACTGAGTAGTGTATTCAGCTTACGGTAATACGGTGAGATATCATTGTGAAGATACTAACCTCGTTGCCAAGCGCATATAAGCCTGGAATATCAACCATTCAAATGGCCTTAGTGGAAGTGACCATAGCATTATGTGGGAGTGACCTACCTAGTAAAGTATTTGTCATCATTTAATTTCAGCGAGTCAAAAAACTGCAAGTCTTGGATTAGAGGGAAGGTGTTGTGGGGATTGATTAGTTTCCCCAGTTTCTCCCAGTCTTTCCTTATTGGCTAATGAAGGCCAAGTTTGATTGGCATTGGTTCACCAGACTCTTCGCGCATTTGAGAGGAAGTGTCTGGAAATTACATTATGAAAAGACAGGACACCCCAGGACCATGAGAGTGACCCTATAACTCTGATAATAAAGGGAGATTCAGGACTATACATACATCCCAATAGTGTAGGCTTGGCTCAGCGATATGACACATTTCATATGGGAGGATTTTTTATGTATTGATCAAGGATTTCCTCTCCTTCAGAATGTAAATGTGCCCATGTCATCATAACCACTACACACACATGCACGTGCACGTGCACGCTCACACAAACGTGTGTGAGACCCTGGTCTAAAGTAGTGCCCTATGTCCCCTAGTGACATGGTGAGAGAGAGAGAGAGAGAGAAAATATAGAGTGACAAGAGAGAGAGAGAGAGAGAGCGCAAGAGAGAGAGAGAGAGAGTAAGCGAAAGAGATTGAGAGAGAGAGAAAGAGGGGAAGAGAGAGAGAGAGAGATATAGAATGATATATAGAAGCATGATACATAGACTAATGATATAAAGAATATAGAAGCTTGATATATAGAAGCATGATAAATAGAATGTAGATGTATGATATATAGAACATAGAAGTGTAACGGATGTGAAATGGCTAGCTAGTTAGCGGTGGTGCGCGCTAGCAGCCTTTCAGTCGGTTACGTCACTTGCTCTGAAACCTAGAAGTAGTGGTTCCCCTTGCTCTGCAAGGGCCGCGGCTTTTGTGGAGCGATGGGTAACGATGCTTCGTGGGTGACTGTTGTTGATGTGTGCAGAGGGTCCCTGGTTCGCGCCCGTGTCGGGGCGAGGGGACGGACTAAAGTTAAACTGTTACAGAAGCATGATATATAGAAGCTTGATATATAGAAACATGATACATAGAATATAGAAGAGGCATGATTTATAGAACATAAAAGCATGATATATAGAATTTAGAAGCATGACCACAGAATCAATACACATATGGATCTGCATTAGCATAAACATCAAAATTCCCAATGCAAAGGATGGTAGTGCTAACGTTAGCAGGGTAGTAGGGATAACGTTAGCAGGGTAGTAGGGATAACGTTAGCAGGGTAGTAGGGCTAACGTTAGCAGGATGGTAGGGCTAACGTTAGCAGGATAGTAGGGCTAACGTTAGCAGGATAGTAGGGCTAACGTTAGCAGGATAGTAGGGCTAACGTTAGCAGGATGGTAGGGCTAACCAGGCTAGTTGGCTAGCATGGAGGTACGTCACTCACCGTGGAAGTCGAAGAAAGCGTCCTCTGGCAACGGGGGTCTCCACGGAGATGTTGAGCCCGGAACTGACACAGACCAGAAACGGCTTATCCAGCATGGAACCAGAGGTTCCGGCGCCTTCTTTCTTGGGGGCTTCCCATTCGTCCTCTGTTCTATCTCCCTCTCCGTTGGCTTCGACCTCGGGTTCAGATCCTCAGAGCTCCCACCCTCATCAAACCCACATCATTGCATAGTGCAGAAAATACACGAGAGTTCAGGGGCCTTGCTTTAACAAAGTTAAACATTTTCACTGTAGTGTCCAAAACGTCTTTCAAGTTGTCAGGAATTCCCTTGGCAGCAAGAGCCTCTCGGTGGATGCTGCAGTGTACCCAAGTGGCATCGGGGGAAACTGCTTGCACGCGCGTTACCCCTCCACTGTGTCTCCCTGTCATGGCTGTTGCTCCATCAGTACAGATACCAACATGAACAGCAGCTACGTTTGGCTCCAGACGGACCGTTAGTGGAATTCCCGCGAGAGAGTAACGGTTAATGTGATTGGATGTTAACTATTTGACTAGGCTACCTGTATTTGACATTGTGTTGTTATTCCACTGAACACTAGATGGTTTAATTTTATTTTTGGCAGTGAAACGAGGCGACTCAGGCAAGAAAAATTTTAAAAAACGTACCCAAATGTATAGCCCCATTGGAAAATAGAAATGGACTGTTTGAAAATGTGAAGGGAAAAAAAGTGAATCACATTTTTTTTGTTTGGCGTACCCCCGACGGCATTGTGCGTACCCCAGTTTTGGAAATACCTGCTCTACAGGAATGACTGAGTCCCTCCAAATCATCTTGGCCCCTGGACTCCTGTCCACGTATTTCAACACTGCATTAAAACAATGACTTATCAATGGCCCAAGACCAGCTCAGCTAATCCCTACCATTGTGACAATGAGGCGTCATAATGATGAGGCTAATGTGCATTATCCTAGGAGCGTTGGCAAACACAATGTAAGTAACTTAATTTATGTACCCCTAATTGCCCCGAATGCCTCTGTTGATCCTACAGCTATTGTATACAGTAATTATGAGCCTATGAACCAGAGTTATACTGTTAGCACTGAGGTGGTGTGTCCTAATAGGAAGACCACTTTATGCAGCTCACCCTGCAATATCAGCTCCAATGTAAATAACATGAGCATGTCTACTTCTGATAAGCTCCCCAGTAAAGCATTAAAAAAAACAATCAAGCAACCCAGAAAAGTGCTAAAAAAAAATAGCCCATATTAACATATGCAGCCTGAGAAACAAGGCCAACATTTAAGTTGGGACGGACATAGAACAGGGCAGGAACAGCGTCAACATCGGGGTAACATAAGGACATACGACAATTACTGCAACAGCGGGGAACAGAGCTGGGGAACTGACAAATATAGGGGAGCTAATAAAACAAGGTGATTGAGACCAGGTGAGGCCAATCATTTGCTGATTCATGTAACGAGGGAAGCAGGTGTGCATAATGATGATGGCAGGAGTGCGCAGTGCTGGACAGCCTGGCGCAGAGAGAGGGAGCAGGCGTGACAGATACAAGAGTAGCTAAAAATGGGGAGAAGTCTGTCCATAATAAAGCGCTGCTCTGCCTTCTTAACAACACTATCAACAAGGCAGGTCCTACAGGCCCTAGTTTCTACCTTCTTAACAACACTATCAACAAGGCAGGTCCTACAGGCCCTAGTTTCTACCTTCTTAACAACACTATCAACAAGGCAGGTCCTACAGGCCCTAGTTTCTACCTTCTTAACAACACTATCAACAAGGCAGGTCCTACAGGCCCTAGTTTCTACCTTCTTAACAACACTATCAACGAGGCAGGTCCTACAGGCCCTAGTTTCTACCTTCTTAACAACACTATCAACGAGACAGGTCCTACAGGCCCTAGTTTCTACCTTCTTAACAACACTATCAACGAGGCAGGTCCTACAGGCCCTAGTTTCTACCTTCTTAACAACACTATCAACAAGGCAGGTCCTACAGGCCCTAGTTTCTACCTTCATAACAACACTATCAACAAGGCAGGTCCTACAGGCTCTAGTTTCTACCTTCTTAACAACACTATCAACAAGGCAGGTCCTACAGGCCCTAGTTTCTACCCTCTTAACAACACTATCAACAAGGCAGGTCCTACAGGCCCTAGTTTCTACCCTCTTAACAACACTATCAACAAGGCAGGTCCTACAGGCCCTAGTTTCTACCTTCTTAATAACACTATCAACAAGGCAGGTCCTACAGGCCCTAGTTTCTACCTTCTTAACAACACTATCAACAAGGCAGGTCCTACAGGCCCTAGTTTCTACCTTCTTAACAACACTATCAACAAGGCAGGTCCTACAGGCCCTAGTTTCTACCTTCTTAACAACACTATCAACAAGGCAGGTCCTACAGGCCCTAGTTTCTACCTTCTTAACAACACTATCAACAAGGCAGGTCCTACAGGCCCTAGTTTCTACCTTCATAACAACACTATCAACAAGGCAGGTCCTACAGGCCCTAGTTTCTACCTTCTTAACAACACTATCAACAAGGCAGGTCCTACAGGCCCTAGTTTCTACCTTCTTAACAACACTATCAACAAGGCAGGTCCTACAGGCCCTAGTTTCTACCTTCTTAACAACACTATCAACAAGGCAGGTCCTACAGGCCCTAGTTTCTACCTTCTTAACAACACTATCAACAAGGCAGGTCCTACAGGCCCTAGTTTGTACCTTCTTAACAACACTATCAACAAGGCAGGTCCTACAGGCCCTAGTTTCTACCTTCTTAACAACACTATCAACAAGGCAGGTCCTACAGGCCCTAGTTTCTACCTTCTTAACAACACTATCAACAAGGCAGGTCCTACAGGCCCTAGTTTCTACCTTCTTAACAACACTATCAACAAGGCAGGTCCTACAGGCCCTAGTTTCTACCTTCTTAACAGCACCATCAACAAGGCAGGTCCTACAGGCCCTAGTTTCTACCTTCTTAACAACACTATCAACAAGGCAGGTCCTACAGGCCCTAGTTTCTACCTTCATAACAACACTATCAACAAGGCAGGTCCTACAGGCCCTAGTTTCTACCTTCTTAACAACACTATCAACAAGGCAGGTCCTACAGGCCCTAGTTTCTACCCTCTTAACAACACTATCAACAAGGCAGGTCCTACAGGCCCTAGTTTCTACCTTCTTAATAACACTATCAACAAGGCAGGTCCTACAGGCCCTGGTTTCTACCTTCTTAACAACACTATCAACAAGGCAGGTCCTACAGGCCCTAGTTTCTACCTTCTTAACAACACTATCAACAAGGCAGGTCCTACAGGCCCTAGTTTCTACCTTCTTAACAACACTATCAACAAGGCAGGTCCTACAGGCCCTAGTTTCTACCTTCTTAACAACACTATCAACAAGGCAGGTCCTACAGGCCCTAGTTTCTACCTTCATAACAACACTATCAACAAGGCAGGTCCTACAGGCCCTAGTTTCTACCTTCTTAACAACACTATCAACAAGGCAGGTCCTACAGGCCCTAGTTTCTACCTTCTTAACAACACTATCAACAAGGCAGGTCCTACAGGCCCTAGTTTCTACCTTCTTAACAACACTATCAACAAGGCAGGTCCTACAGGCCCTAGTTTCTACCTTCTTAACAACACTATCAACAAGGCAGGTCCTACAGGCCCTAGTTTCTACCTTCTTAACAACACTATCAACAAGGCAGGTCCTACAGGCCCTAGTTTCTACCTTCATAACAACACTATCAACAAGGCAGGTCCTACAGGCCCTAGTTTCTACCTTCTTAACAACACTATCAACAAGGCAGGTCCTACAGGCCCTAGTTTCTACCTTCATAACAACACTATCAACAAGGCAGGTCCTACAGGCCCTAGTTTTGTCGTAACCTCGACTACTGTTCAGTTGTGTGGTCAGGTGCCACAAAGAGAATTTTGGGAAAATTGCAGTTGGCTCAGAACAGGGCAGAACGGCTGGCCCTTGAAAGTACACGCAGAGTTAACATTAATGACATACATGTCAATCTCTCATGGCTCAAAGTGGAAGAGAGATTGACTTCATCATTACTTGTTTTTCGTAAGAGGTGTTGACAAGCTGAATGTACCGAGCTGTCTTTTTAAACGACTAGCAAACAGCTCGGACACTCATGCATACCCAACAAGACATGCCACCAGAGGTCTCTTCACAGTCCCCAAGTCCAGAACAGACTATGAGAGGCGCACAGTACTACATAGAGCCATGACTACATGGAACTCTATTCCACATCAGGTGACTGATGCAAGCAGTTATAAGCAACCAGATCGTGACTACAGCTAAGTTACTAAGTCTTTGACAACACTGTGTTGTTGTCACGTTGTTGATTTAAAAACTCATGCTTCCTACCCTTTTGACTTCTCACAATTGACTCACACATAAACAGTTCAGCACCATGGACAGCGGCACCCGGGCAGTGGGGAAATTCATTATTTTAGGGAAACAAATAGCAGAAAAATACCAGCTTAATAAAGGCAGACCGTAGCTTCCAAAAACAAAAGTGGATCATCAGGCTCTCCTCTACGTCTAAGAACCATAAACAAAGTCATTTATTTGATTATTTTGTATTTATCTACAAGTCTATGTATGATCCAGTCTGAATGGTCGTGTCTTTTGCTTATCACATGTCACCTAGAGCAGTTCCAGTCTCCTTCTCCTTCCTCCACCGAAGACTGTCGGTTCTCACGACTCCCGCCCCCCGCTCCGCAATTCCTCTTACCAACGAGCAAGGCAGACAAGATGGATATTGTGAATCAGGTAGGGGGCTCTGAACATCTAGAAAATTAACTGACATCTACTCTGTTTAAATTCCAACTGTAACACGTATGATGAATATGCGGTGAGGGGCGTTCCTAGATCCTTATCTGGGATATTAGATTTGTCTGGTAAAACCGAGGAAAGCCCCGTTATGATGCGGCCGCGATTTGTTGACTGATATACAGCACATCCATGATTACTGAGGGGATGGATGGTTTTGCATGTCTGTGTTAAATCAGGGGGAATCTCTCTTGTGGTTACGCCGGTTAAATTATTAGAATACAACATATTTCCCCCAAAAAAATAATATACGATGACAAATACACCCATTCGTGGTCTATGAATGGTGATATGAGCTGTTTGCCCATAATATAAATGTACGCACCAATGTGGACCATATTAATTATGGAACGAAATACGTTTGTCCAAATATGTATTGGCTCATACGGGTGCAAAAAAACAACATATTTTTCTGCAATCCTGGAATTACACGATCTTATAAAGCGGGTCTGGTATAGGCTATGTGCAGCTGTCATTTCTGAGATTGCATTGTAAAATGGCAGCTCAATTTCATCCCCTATATTAGTAGCGATGCATGGATAATATCACCGGGGAAGCCAAGACAGAAAACAAAAGCCCATTGTACAACCTATGTGTTGTGATAATTGCGTTGTTTGCTCTATAACCTGTTAGTTCATATGCCTTGACACCGTGATATATATATAGGCCTAAAGGACTAGACAATGAGAAGTCAGAGTGGCAGAATAAATTCAACCACATCTTTTGTTTCATCACAAAACCGTGAAGTCCTCAAAGCATATTGCATGTAACAAACAGTTACATGACCTACAGCGTGGTCAAGCCAGTGAATGTTTATGACATTTTCGGGACTACCAAAATTAGATTAGAACGACAGAGAGTTACCACAAGTCAGAAACAGGAGCTGCCTCCACTATTTCAACTTTGAACATGTCAACATCATCAAATTACTTATGCTTATTCTAATGCAGGGACCAACTAAAAGATACCAAAAACTATTTAGCCCAATCAAGGTGAGATAAATATGATGTGGCTGTCCATGCTTCTGAATTCTGTGTGCGCGTTTGTGCAAGTAGAAAAAACATGTTAACCCATCCTACTTGTAGTGAATCGCCAAATGCCATCCTCGTCTCTTTCATGTTGACGAAACAGTCTATGACTCTGTCATACAGTACATGATTTCATTTGTTGTTGTCCTTACGCTACCAGGCTAAAATGCTCGCTCGCTAGTTTTACTTCCTTTCACGGGCAACGTTATCTAGATATCATTAGCCTTCTACATCTAGCTACATGTTGAACTTCCATCCTCTCAGGCCAGGGCTACAACAATGTATGAATTAATGGTTAGATCAGAATCACAGTTAAAATCATTGGGCAGTACTGAGAATTAATAGGAAAACTCCACCCAAAAACTATATTTTGGTATTAGTCCATTGTTGTCATAGTCCCACATTTGTTTTTCCTTGTCAGCAGTCAAGTTTGCAAGATATGTAACATTCAAAATACAGAAATGATCCTGTATGATGCATTTTAATCATATGATGTGGTGTTTCCATCACATCTTGCAAATGCAACGATGTGAGACCCTCCCCTGTCTCATCAGTATCCTGTGTGTTATACTAGCAGCAGTGTCTAGAGACCCTCCCCTGTCTCATCAGTATCCTGTGTGTTATACTAGCAGCAGTGTCTAGAGACCCTCCCCTGTCTCATCAGTATCCTGTGTGTTATACTAGCAGCAGTGTCTAGTGACCGTCCCCTGTCTCATCAGTATCCTGTGTGTTATACTAGCAGCAGTGTCTAGAGACCCTCCCCTGTCTCATCAGTATCCTGTGTGTTATACTAGCAGCAGTGTCTAGTGACCCTCCCCTGTCTCATCAGTATCCTGTGTGTTATACTAGCAGCAGTGTCTAGAGACCCTCCCCTGTCTCATCAGTATCCTGTGTGTTATACTAGCAGCAGTGTCTAGAGACCCTCCCCTGTCCCATCAGTATCCTGTGTGTTATACTAGCAGCAGTGTCTAGTGACCCTCCCCTGTCTCATCAGTATACTGTGTGTTATACTAGCAGCAGTGTCTAGAGACCCTCCCCTGTCTCATCAGTATCCTGTGTGTTATACTAGCAGCAGTGTCTAGAGACCCTCCCCTGTCTCATCAGTATCCTGTGTGTTATACTAGCAGCAGTGTCTAGAGACCCTCCCCTGTCTCATCAGTATCCTGTGTGTTATACTAGCAGCAGTGTCTAGTGACCCTCCCCTGTCTCATCAGTATCCTGTGTGTTATACTAGCAGCAGTGTCTAGTAACCCTCCCCTGTCTCATCAGTATCCTGTGTGTTATACTAGCAGCAGTGTCTAGTGACCCTCCCCTGTCTCATCAGTATCCTGTGTGTTATACTAGCAGCAGTGTCTAGTAACCCTCCCCTGTCCCATCAGTATCCTGTGTGTTATACTAGCAGCAGTGTCTAGTAACCCTCCCCTGTCCCATCAGTATCCTGTGTGTTATACTAGCAGCAGTGTCTAGAGACCCTCCCCTGTCCCATCAGTATCCTGTGTGTTATACTAGCAGCAGTGTCTAGTGACCCTCCCCTGTCTCATCAGTATCCTGTGTGTTATACTAGCAGCAGTGTCTAGAGACCCTCCCCTGTCCCATCAGTATCCTGTGTGTTATACTAGCAGCAGTGTCTAGAGACCCTCCCCTGTCTCATCAGTATCCTGTGTGTTATACTAGCAGTAGTGTCTAGAGACCCTCCCCTGTCTCATCAGTATCCTGTGTGTTATACTAGCAGCAGTGTCTAGTGACCCTCCCCTGTCCCATCAGTATCCTGTGTGTTATACTAGCAGCAGTGTCTAGTGACCCTCCCCTGTCCCATCAGTATCCTGTGTGTTATACTAGCAGCAGTGTCTAGTGACCCTCCCCTGTCACATCAGTATCCTGTGTGTTATACTAGCAGCAGTGTCTAGAGACCCTCCCCTGTCCCATCAGTATCCTGTGTGTTATACTAGCAGCAGTGTCTAGAGACCCTCCCCTGTCTCATCAGTATCCTGTGTGTTATACTAGCAGCAGTGTCTAGAGACCCTCCCCTGTCTCATCAGTATCCTGTGTGTTATACTAGCAGCAGTGTCTAGTAACCCTCCCCTGTCTCATCAGTATCCTGTGTGTTATACTAGCAGCAGTGTCTAGTAACCCTCCCCTGTCTCATCAGTATCCTGTGTGTTATACTAGCAGCAGTGTCTAGTAACCCTCCCCTGTCCCATCAGTATCCTGTGTGTTATACTAGCAGCAGTGTCTAGTGACCCTCCCCTGTCTCATCAGTATCCTGTGTGTTATACTAGCAGCAGTGTCTAGTGACCCTCCCCTGTCTCATCAGTATCCTGTGTGTTATACTAGCAGCAGTGTCTAGAGACCCTCCCCTGTCTCATCAGTATCCTGTGTGTTATACTAGCAGCAGTGTCTAGTGACCCTCCCCTGTCTCATCAGTATCCTGTGTGTTATACTAGCAGCAGTGTCTAGTAACCCTCCCCTGTCTCATCAGTATCCTGTGTGTTATACTAGCAGCAGTGTCTAGTGACCCTCCCCTGTCCCATCAGTATCCTGTGTGTTATACTAGCAGCAGTGTCTAGTAACCCTCCCCTGTCTCATCAGTATCCTGTGTGTTATACTAGCAGCAGTGTCTAGTGACCCTCCCCTGTCTCATCAGTATCCTGTGTGTTATACTAGCAGCAGTGTCTAGTGACCCTCCCCTGTCTCATCAGTATCCTGTGTGTTATACTAGCAGCAGTGTCTAGTAACCCTCCCCTGTCTCATCAGTATCCTGTGTGTTATACTAGCAGCAGTGTCTAGTGACCCTCCCCTGTCCCATCAGTATCCTGTGTGTTATACTAGCAGCAGTGTCTAGAGACCCTCCCCTGTCTCATCAGTATCCTGTGTGTTATACTAGCAGCAGTGTCTAGTGACCCTCCCCTGTCTCATCAGTATCCTGTGTGTTATACTAGCAGCAGTGTCTAGTGACCCTCCCCTGTCCCATCAGTATCCTGTGTGTTATACTAGCAGCAGTGTCTAGTGACCCTCCCCTGTCTCATCAGTATCCTGTGTGTTATACTAGCAGCAGTGTCTAGTGACCCTCCCCTGTCTCATCAGTATCCTGTGTGTTATACTAGCAGCAGTGTCTAGTAACCCTCCCCTGTCTCATCAGTATCCTGTGTGTTATACTAGCAGCAGTGTCTAGTAACCCTCCCCTGTCTCATCAGTATCCTGTGTGTTATACTAGCAGCAGTGTCTAGAGACCCTCCCCTGTCCCATCAGTATCCTGTGTGTTATACTAGCAGCAGTGTCTAGTGACCCTCCCCTGTCTCATCAGTATCCTGTGTGTTATACTAGCAGCAGTGTCTAGAGACCCTCCCCTGTCTCATCAGTATCCTGTGTGTTATACTAGCAGCAGTGTCTAGTGACCCTCCCCTGTCCCATCAGTATCCTGTGTGTTATACTAGCAGCAGTGTCTAGTGACCCTCCCCTGTCTCATCAGTATCCTGTGTGTTATACTAGCAGCAGTGTCTAGTGACCCTCCCCTGTCTCATCAGTATCCTGTGTGTTATACTAGCAGCAGTGTCTAGAGACCCTCCCCTGTCTCATCAGTATCCTGTGTGTTATACTAGCAGCAGTGTCTAGTAACCCTCCCCTGTCTCATCAGTATCCTGTGTGTTATACTAGCAGCAGTGTCTAGAGACCCTCCCCTGTCTCATCAGTATCCTGTGTGTTATACTAGCAGCAGTGTCTAGTAACCCTCCCCTGTCTCATCAGTATCCTGTGTGTTATACTAGCAGCAGTGTCTAGAGACCCTCCCCTGTCTCATCAGTATCCTGTGTGTTATACTAGCAGCAGTGTCTAGTGACCCTCCCCTGTCCCATCAGTATCCTGTGTGTTATACTAGCAGCAGTGTCTAGAGACCCTCCCCTGTCTCATCAGTATCCTGTGTGTTATACTAGCAGCAGTGTCTAGTGACCCTCCCCTGTCTCATCAGTATCCTGTGTGTTATACTAGCAGCAGTGTCTAGTGACCCTCCCCTGTCTCATCAGTATCCTGTGTGTTATACTAGCAGCAGTGTCTAGAGACCCTCCCCTGTCTCATCAGTATCCTGTGTGTTATACTAGCAGCAGTGTCTAGTGACCCTCCCCTGTCTCATCAGTATCCTGTGTGTTATACTAGCAGCAGTGTCTAGTGACCCTCCCCTGTCTCATCAGTATCCTGTGTGTTATACTAGCAGCAGTGTCTAGTAACCCTCCCCTGTCTCATCAGTATCCTGTGTGTTATACTAGCAGCAGTGTCTAGTGACCCTCCCCTGTCCCATCAGTATCCTGTGTGTTATACTAGCAGCAGTGTCTAGTGACCCTCCCCTGTCTCATCAGTATCCTGTGTGTTATACTAGCAGCAGTGTCTAGTAACCCTCCCCTGTCCCATCAGTATCCTGTGTGTTATACTAGCAGCAGTGTCTAGTGACCCTCCCCTGTCTCATCAGTATCCTGTGTGTTATACTAGCAGCAGTGTCTAGTGACCCTCCCCTGTCTCATCAGTATCCTGTGTGTTATACTAGCAGCAGTGTCTAGTGACCCTCCCCTGTCTCATCAGTATCCTGTGTGTTATACTAGCAGCAGTGTCTAGAGACCCTCCCCTGTCCCATCAGTATCCTGTGTGTTATACTAGCAGCAGTGTCTAGTAACCCTCCCCTGTCTCATCAGTATCCTGTGTGTTATACTAGCAGCAGTGTCTAGTGACCCTCCCCTGTCTCATCAGTATCCTGTGTGTTATACTAGCAGCAGTGTCTAGTGACCCTCCCCTGTCTCATCAGTATCCTGTGTGTTATACTAGCAGCAGTGTCTAGAGACCCTCCCCTGTCTCATCAGTATCCTGTGTGTTATACTAGCAGCAGTGTCTAGTGACCCTCCCCTGTCCCATCAGTATCCTGTGTGTTATACTAGCAGCAGTGTCTAGTAACCCTCCCCTGTCTCATCAGTATCCTGTGTGTTATACTAGCAGCAGTGTCTAGTGACCCTCCCCTGTCTCATCAGTATCCTGTGTGTTATACTAGCAGCAGTGTCTAGTAACCCTCCCCTGTCTCATCAGTATCCTGTGTGTTATACTAGCAGCAGTGTCTAGTGACCCTCCCCTGTCTCATCAGTATCCTGTGTGTTATACTAGCAGCAGTGTCTAGAGACCCTCCCCTGTCCCATCAGTATCCTGTGTGTTATACTAGCAGCAGTGTCTAGTGACCCTCCCCTGTCTCATCAGTATCCTGTGTGTTATACTAGCAGCAGTGTCTAGTGACCCTCCCCTGTCTCATCAGTATCCTGTGTGTTATACTAGCAGCAGTGTCTAGTAACCCTCCCCTGTCCCATCAGTATCCTGTGTGTTATACTAGCAGCAGTGTCTAGTGACCCTCCCCTGTCTCATCAGTATCCTGTGTGTTATACTAGCAGCAGTGTCTAGTAACCCTCCCCTGTCTCATCAGTATCCTGTGTGTTATACTAGCAGCAGTGTCTAGAGACCCTCCCCTGTCCCATCAGTATCCTGTGTGTTATACTAGCAGCAGTGTCTAGTGACCCTCCCCTGTCTCATCAGTATCCTGTGTGTTATACTAGCAGCAGTGTCTAGTGACCCTCCCCTGTCTCATCAGTATCCTGTGTGTTATACTAGCAGCAGTGTCTAGTGACCCTCCCCTGTCTCATCAGTATCCTGTGTGTTATACTAGCAGCAGTGTCTAGAGACCCTCCCCTGTCCCATCAGTATCCTGTGTGTTATACTAGCAGCAGTGTCTAGAGACCCTCCCCTGTCTCATCAGTATCCTGTGTGTTATACTAGCAGCAGTGTCTAGAGACCCTCCCCTGTCTCATCAGTATCCTGTGTGTTATACTAGCAGCAGTGTCTAGTGACCCTCCCCTGTCTCATCAGTATCCTGTGTGTTATACTAGCAGCAGTGTCTAGTAACCCTCCCCTGTCTCATCAGTATCCTGTGTGTTATACTAGCAGCAGTGTCTAGAGACCCTCCCCTGTCTCATCAGTATCCTGTGTGTTATACTAGCAGCAGTGTCTAGTGACCCTCCCCTGTCTCATCAGTATCCTGTGTGTTATACTAGCAGCAGTGTCTAGTGACCCTCCCCTGTCTCATCAGTATCCTGTGTGTTATACTAGCAGCAGTGTCTAGAGACCCTCCCCTGTCTCATCAGTATCCTGTGTGTTATACTAGCAGCAGTGTCTAGAGACCCTCCCCTGTCTCATCAGTATCCTGTGTGTTATACTAGCAGCAGTGTCTAGTGACCCTCCCCTGTCTCATCAGTATCCTGTGTGTTATACTAGCAGCAGTGTCTAGTGACCCTCCCCTGTCTCATCAGTATCCTGTGTGTTATACTAGCAGCAGTGTCTAGTAACCCTCCCCTGTCTCATCAGTATCCTGTGTGTTATACTAGCAGCAGTGTCTAGAGACCCTCCCCTGTCTCATCAGTATCCTGTGTGTTATACTAGCAGCAGTGTCTAGAGACCCTCCCCTGTCTCATCAGTATCCTGTGTGTTATACTAGCAGCAGTGTCTAGTAACCCTCCCCTGTCTCATCAGTATCCTGTGTGTTATACTAGCAGCAGTGTCTAGAGACCCTCCCCTGTCTCATCAGTATCCTGTGTGTTATACTAGCAGCAGTGTCTAGTGACCCTCCCCTGTCTCATCAGTATCCTGTGTGTTATACTAGCAGCAGTGTCTAGTAACCCTCCCCTGTCCCATCAGTATCCTGTGTGTTATACTAGCAGCAGTGTCTAGTAACCCTCCCCTGTCTCATCAGTATCCTGTGTGTTATACTAGCAGCAGTGTCTAGAGACCCTCCCCTGTCTCATCAGTATCCTGTGTGTTATACTAGCAGCAGTGTCTAGAGACCCTCCCCTGTCTCATCAGTATCCTGTGTGTTATACTAGCAGCAGTGTCTAGTAACCCTCCCCTGTCTCATCAGTATCCTGTGTGTTATACTAGCAGCAGTGTCTAGTGACCCTCCCCTGTCCCATCAGTATCCTGTGTGTTATACTAGCAGCAGTGTCTAGTGACCCTCCCCTGTCTCATCAGTATCCTGTGTGTTATACTAGCAGCAGTGTCTAGTGACCCTCCCCTGTCCCATCAGTATCCTGTGTGTTATACTAGCAGCAGTGTCTAGTGACCCTCCCCTGTCTCATCAGTATCCTGTGTGTTATACTAGCAGCAGTGTCTAGTGACCCTCCCCTGTCCCATCAGTATCCTGTGTGTTATACTAGCAGCAGTGTCTAGTAACCCTCCCCTGTCTCATCAGTATCCTGTGTGTTATACTAGCAGCAGTGTCTAGTGACCCTCCCCTGTCCCATCAGTATCCTGTGTGTTATACTAGCAGCAGTGTCTAGTGACCCTCCCCTGTCCCATCAGTATCCTGTGTGTTATACTAGCAGCAGTGTCTAGTGACCCTCCCCTGTCCCATCAGTATCCTGTGTGTTATACTAGCAGCAGTGTCTAGTGACCCTCCCCTGTCCCATCAGTATCCTGTGTGTTATACTAGCAGCAGTGTCTAGTGACCCTCCCCTGTCCCATCAGTATCCTGTGTGTTATACTAGCAGCAGTGTCTAGAGACCCTCCCCTGTCTCATCAGTATCCTGTGTGTTATACTAGCAGCAGTGTCTAGAGACCCTCCCCTGTCTCATCAGTATCCTGTGTGTTATACTAGCAGCAGTGTCTAGAGACCCTCCCCTGTCTCATCAGTATCCTGTGTGTTATACTAGCAGCAGTGTCTAGAGACCCTCCCCTGTCTCATCAGTATCCTGTGTGTTATACTAGCAGCAGTGTCTAGAGACCCTCCCCTGTCTCATCAGTATCCTGTGTGTTATACTAGCAGCAGTGTCTAGAGACCCTCCCCTGTCTCATCAGTATCCTGTGTGTTATACTAGCAGCAGTGTCTAGTGACCCTCCCCTGTCTCATCAGTATCCTGTGTGTTATACTAGCAGCAGTGTCTAGTGACCCTCCCCTGTCTCATCAGTATCCTGTGTGTTATACTAGCAGCAGTGTCTAGTAACCCTCCCCTGTCTCATCAGTATCCTGTGTGTTATACTAGCAGCAGTGTCTAGTGACCCTCCCCTGTCTCATCAGTATCCTGTGTGTTATACTAGCAGCAGTGTCTAGTGACCCTCCCCTGTCCCATCAGTATCCTGTGTGTTATACTAGCAGCAGTGTCTAGAGACCCTCCCCTGTCTCATCAGTATCCTGTGTGTTATACTAGCAGCAGTGTCTAGTGACCCTCCCCTGTCTCATCAGTATCCTGTGTGTTATACTAGCAGCAGTGTCTAGAGACCCTCCCCTGTCTCATCAGTATCCTGTGTGTTATACTAGCAGCAGTGTCTAGTAACCCTCCCCTGTCTCATCAGTATCCTGTGTGTTATACTAGCAGCAGTGTCTAGTGACCCTCCCCTGTCTCATCAGTATCCTGTGTGTTATACTAGCAGCAGTGTCTAGTAACCCTCCCCTGTCTCATCAGTATCCTGTGTGTTATACTAGCAGCAGTGTCTAGTGACCCTCCCCTGTCTCATCAGTATCCTGTGTGTTATACTAGCAGCAGTGTCTAGTAACCCTCCCCTGTCTCATCAGTATCCTGTGTGTTATACTAGCAGCAGTGTCTAGTAACCCTCCCCTGTCTCATCAGTATCCTGTGTGTTATACTAGCAGCAGTGTCTAGTGACCCTCCCCTGTCTCATCAGTATCCTGTGTGTTATACTAGCAGCAGTGTCTAGAGACCCTCCCCTGTCTCATCAGTATCCTGTGTGTTATACTAGCAGCAGTGTCTAGAGACCCTCCCCTGTCCCATCAGTATCCTGTGTGTTATACTAGCAGCAGTGTCTAGAGACCCTCCCCTGTCTCATCAGTATCCTGTGTGTTATACTAGCAGCAGTGTCTAGTGACCCTCCCCTGTCCCATCAGTATCCTGTGTGTTATACTAGCAGCAGTGTCTAGAGACCCTCCCCTGTCTCATCAGTATCCTGTGTGTTATACTAGCAGCAGTGTCTAGTAACCCTCCCCTGTCCCATCAGTATCCTGTGTGTTATACTAGCAGCAGTGTCTAGAGACCCTCCCCTGTCTCATCAGTATCCTGTGTGTTATACTAGCAGCAGTGTCTAGAGACCCTCCCCTGTCTCATCAGTATCCTGTGTGTTATACTAGCAGCAGTGTCTAGAGACCCTCCCCTGTCTCATCAGTATCCTGTGTGTTATACTAGCAGCAGTGTCTAGTGACCCTCCCCTGTCTCATCAGTATCCTGTGTGTTATACTAGCAGCAGTGTCTAGTGACCCTCCCCTGTCTCATCAGTATCCTGTGTGTTATACTAGCAGCAGTGTCTAGAGACCCTCCCCTGTCTCATCAGTATCCTGTGTGTTATACTAGCAGCAGTGTCTAGTGACCCTCCCCTGTCTCATCAGTATCCTGTGTGTTATACTAGCAGCAGTGTCTAGTGACCCTCCCCTGTCTCATCAGTATCCTGTGTGTTATACTAGCAGCAGTGTCTAGTAACCCTCCCCTGTCCCATCAGTATCCTGTGTGTTATACTAGCAGCAGTGTCTAGTGACCCTCCCCTGTCTCATCAGTATCCTGTGTGTTATACTAGCAGCAGTGTCTAGAGACCCTCCCCTGTCTCATCAGTATCCTGTGTGTTATACTAGCAGCAGTGTCTAGAGACCCTCCCCTGTCTCATCAGTATCCTGTGTGTTATACTAGCAGCAGTGTCTAGTAACCCTCCCCTGTCTCATCAGTATCCTGTGTGTTATACTAGCAGCAGTGTCTAGTGGCATTTGGACGCAACATCACCTTCGAGTCAGTCCCATGTGGTTGAGAGACCGGTCTGAGACGACATCACCTTCGAGTCAGTCCCATGTGGTTGAGAGACCGGTCTGATACGACATATACCTTCTGGAAACGGCACAACCAGGGGCTTTGCCCCCGGTGAGGCTCTGTAAATTCCCAAATGACACGCAGGGACACCTTCCAGGGATAATTTAACATGAAGAATGCCCGCCACTGCTTAACAAGCTCCTGTAAGGATGTCCCTCACAGAGAACTGAAAAGGAACAAGTCCTTTATCTCGGCACCAGAGCTCAAACGCTTGCCACTTATACGCATACAGCCCAGTCATGGAGGGAGACCTTGCATTCTAGCAAAAACATTCAGAGGTAAATCTCTAGCTATCTGATTGGCCCTCCCAGGGCACCTGGGACAACAGGTCCCTTCTAGCCACTCACCTGGACACATCTCACAGCCTGGTAAATTCAGGTGTCCCTGTCAGAGCTACGGGCCGTGGCCCAGTGGAGGGACCCTCTGCTATTGTCAGGGCTACGGGCCGTGGCCCAGTGGAGGGACCCTCTGCTATTGTCAGGGCTACGGGCCGTGGCCCAGTGGAGGGACCCTCTGCTATTGTCAGGGCTACGGGCCGTGGCCCAGTGGAGGGACCCTCTGCTATTGTCAGGGCTACGGGCCGTGGCCCAGTGGAGGGACCCTCTGCTATTGTCAGGGCTACGGGCCGTGGCCCAGTGGAGGGACCCTCTGCTATTGTCAGGGCTACGGGCCGTGGCCCAGTGGAGGGACCCTCTGCTATTGTCAGGGCTACGGGGCGTGGCCCAGTGGAGGGACCCTCTGCTATTGTCAGGGCTACGGGCCATGGCCCAGTGGAGGGACCCTCTGCTATTGTCAGGGGGCTACCATGGGCTCGGTTGTATCCGCAAGGCAACTTGATTCGGAGGGTATGGATACTGGTGCAGAGCGCACTGCATATCAATTACCCGAAGCTCCTAACGGTGTATCTGGCAATCAGGAGTTTCCTCCTTGCTTTTCTCGAGCCAGCTTTGTGCTGGTCACAACCGACAATATGGCTCTTGAGTGGCGAAGGGTGGTTATCTTCTTGCCGTCATCAAGGCCAGAAGAACCTTTTTGAATAAAATAAGTGTTTCCATTAGTATTGAACAGGACCATGAAGGCTATCAAATGTGTCAAATACTGTAACAACTGTGTAGTTTATGCTTTGGACGTAGGCCCCAGATCATTAGGCCCCCGTTATTTTGTTGGGATCCCAGATCATTAGGCCCCCGTTATTTTGTTGGGATCCCAGATCAATTTTAAGTGAGGCATTGTCTATATTGGTATCATTTTCACATCATATGCATATAAAAAGACGTGTTGTAAAGCATATAACACCGGATTAGCCTGACACGTAGCTGGATATACACTACACTAGGCTCCTCTTGCTTGGTAAGCTACTCTGGCTCCCCCTAGTGGAAAAATGATGCGTTAGAACGCAATATGGCCTCCATCTCCACTCTGACCCTTTGATCCTCAGGCCCTCTGGCCCTCTGACCCTCTGCATCTCAGGCCCTCTGGCCCTCTGGCCCTCTGGCCCTCTGGCCCTCTGGCCCTCTGACCCTCTGACCCTCTGACCCTCTGACCCTCTGGCTCTCTGACCCTCTGGCCCTCTGCATCTCTGACCCTCTGGCCCTCTGCATCTCTGACCCTCAGGCCCTCTGACCCTCTGGCCCTCTGGCCCTCTGGCCCTCTGCATCTCAGGCCCTCTGACCCTCTGACCCTCTGGCCCTCTGACCCTCTGACCCTCTGGCCCTCTGCATCTCTGGCCCTCTGGCCCTCTGGCCCTCTGGCCCTCTGACCCTCTGGCCCTCTGACCCTCTGGCCCTCTGACCCTCTGGCCCTCTGCATCTCTGACCCTCTGACCCTCTGACCATCTGGCCCTCTGCATCTCTGGCCCTCTGGCCCTCTGGCCCTCTGACCCTCTGACCCTCTGACCCTCTGGCCCTCTGGCCCTCTGGCCCTCTGACCCTCTGACCCTCTGACCCTCTGGCCCTCTGGCCCTCTGACCCTCTGACCCTCTGGCCCTCTGGCCCTCTGACCCTCTGACCCTCTGACCATCTGGCCCTCTGCATCTCTGGCCCTCTGGCCCTCTGGCCCTCTGACCCTCTGACCCTCTGACCCTCTGGCCCTCTGGCCCTCTGACCCTCTGACCCTCTGGCCCTCTGACCCTCTGACCCTTTGATCCTCTGACCCTCTGACCCTCTGACCCTTTGATCCTCTGACCCTCTGACCGGTTTCTAATATGTTGTAATGATAATAGACATTTCATTAGTACCATGTCTTTACTATGGATGATGATATGAGTGAATATATCATCACAGGAAAACAATGATTAGCTGTGTGTGAAAAGCGGTGTGTTTTATGTGGGATATACCATATAATCAGCCTGTAGAAACATCAGAGTTATACCGCCTAGAAAGATATACTGTATATACATGCAGACCATTCGGAAAGTATTCAGACCCCTTTCCTTTTTCCACATTTTGTTACGTTACAGCCTTATTCTAAAAATGGATTAAATAAAACATTTTCCTCATCAATCTACACACAATAACCCATAATGACAAAGAAAAAACTTTTATTTTTTTTGTGCAAAATTATAAAACAAAAAAAAACAGAAATACCATATTTACATAAGTATTCAGACCCTTTGCTATGAGAGTCGAAATTGAGCTCAGGTGCATCCTGTTTCCATTGATCATCCTTGAGATGTTTCTACAACTTGATAGGAGTCCACCTGTGGTAAATTCAATTGATTGGACATGATTTGAAAAAGGCACCACACCTGTCTATATAAAGGTCCCACAGTTGACAGTGCATGTCAGAGGAAAAACCAAGCCATGAGGTCAAAGGAATTGTCCGTAGAGAATGTAGAGATGTCCCTGAGAAACATCATATGGGCCATAGAAATACAATCTACCACAATTTACCAGTCAAATTGCCAGGTTTAGAGGTTCCAGGCTCGTTTTAAAGATTATATCTCTACGATATTAGTACCAGTTTATTATATACTGCTGCTGTCTCTGCTTTATGATTATATTACACCAATCAATGATGAGGATGATGGGTCTGTTGATAGGATGATGATGGGTCTGTTGATAGGATGATGGGTCTGTTGATAGGATGATGGGTTTGTTGATAGGATGATGATGGGTCTGTTGATAGGATGATGATGGGTCTGTTGATAGGATGATGGGTCTGTTGATAGGATGATGATGGGTCTGTTGATAGGATGATGATGGGTCTGTTGATAGGATGATGGGTCTGTTGATAGGATGATGGGTCTGTTGATAGGATGATGATGGGTCTGTTGATAGGATGATGATGGGTCTGTTGATAGGATGATGATGGGTCTGTTGATAGGATGATGGGTCTGTTGATAGGATGATGATGGGTCTGTTGATAGGATGATGGGTCTGTTGATAGGATGATGGGTCTGTTGATAGGATGATGGGTCTGTTGATAGGATGATGATGGGTCTGTTGATAGGATGATGGGTCTGTTAATAGGATGATGATGGGTCTGTTGATAGGACGATGATGGGTCTGTTGATAGGATGATGATGGGTCTGTTGATAGGATGATGGGTCTGTTGATAGGATGATGGGTCTGTTGATAGGATGATGGGTCTGTTGATAGGATGATGATGGGTCTGTTGATAGGATGATGGGTCTGTTGATAGGATGATGGGTCTGTTGATAGGATGATGGGTCTGTTGATAGCATGATGATGGGTCTGTTGATAGGATGATGATGGGTCTGTTGATAGGATGATGGGTCTGTTGATAGGATGATGGGTCTGTTGATAGGATGATGGGTCTGTTGATAGGATGATGGGTCTGTTGATAGAATGATGGGTCTGTTGATAGGATGATGATGGGTCTGTTGATATGATGATGGGTCTGTTGATAGGATGATGGGTCTGTTGATAGGATGATGATGGGTCTGTTGATAGGATGATGATGGGTCTGTTGATAGGATGATGATGGGTCTGTTGATAGGATGATGGGTCTGTTGATAGGATGATGGGTCTGTTGATAGGATGATGGGTCTGTTGATAGGATGATGATGGTTCTGTTGATAGGATGATGGGTCTGTTGATAGGATGATGGGTCTGTTGATAGGATGATGATGGGTCTGTTGATAGGATGATGGGTCTGTTGATAGGATGATGGGTCTGTTGATAGGATGATGGGTCTGTTGATAGGATGATGGGTCTGTTGATAGGATGATGATGGGTCTGTTGATAGGATGATGGGTCTGTTGATAGGATGATGATGGGTCTGTTGATAGGATGATGGGTCTGTTGATAGGATGATGGGTCTGTTGATAGGATGATGGGTCTGTTGATAGGATGATGGGTCTGTTGATAGGATGATGGGTCTGTTGATAGGATGATGGGTCTGTTGATAGGATGATGGGTCTGTTGATAGGATGATGGGTCTGTTGATAGGATGATGGGTCTGTTGATAGGATGATGATGGGTCTGTTGATAGGATGATGATGGGTCTGTTGATAGGATGATGATGGGTCTGTTGATAGGATGATGATGGGTCTGTTGATAGGATTGATGGGTCTGTTGATAGGATGATGATGGGTCTGTTGATAGGATGATGGGTCTGTTGATAGGATGATGGGTCTGTTGATAGGATGATGGGTCTGTTGATAGGATGATGGGTCTGTTGATAGGATGATGGGTCTGTTGATAGGATGATGATGGGTCTGTTGATAGGATGATGGGTCTGTTGATAGGATGATGATGGGTCTGTTGATAGGATGATGGATCTGTTGATAGGATGATGGGTCTGTTGATAGGATGATGGGTCTGTTGATAGGATGATGGGTCTGTTGATAGGATGATGGGTCTGTTGATAGGATGATGATGGGTCTGTTGATAGGATGATGGGTCTGTTGATAGGATGATGGGTCTGTTGATAGGATGATGATGGGTCTGTTGATAGGATGATGGGTCTGTTGATAGGATGATGGGTCTGTTGATAGGATGATGATGGGTCTGTTGATAGGATGATGGGTCTGTTGATAGGATGATGGGTCTGTTGATAGGATGATGGGTCTGTTGATAGGATGATGGGTCTGTTGATAGGATGATGGGTCTGTTGATAGGATGATGATGGGTCTGTTGATAGGATGATGATGGGTCTGTTGATAGGATGATGGGTCTGTTGATAGGATGATGATGGGTCTGTTGATAGGATGATGATGGGTCTGTTGATAGGATGATGATGGGTCTGTTGATAGGATGATGATGGGTCTGTTGATAGGATGATGGGTCTGTTGATAGGATGATGGGTCTGTTGATAGGATGATGATGGGTCTGTTGATAGGATGATGATGGGTCTGTTGATAGGATGATGATGGGTCTGTTGATAGGATGATGGGTCTGTTGATAGGATGATGGGTCTGTTGATAGGATGATGATGGGTCTGTTGATAGGATGATGGGTCTGTTGATAGGATGATGGGTCTGTTGATAGGATGATGGGTCTGTTGATAGGATGATGATGGGTCTGTTGATAGGATGATGGGTCTGTTGATAGGATGATGATGGGTCTGTTGATAGGATGATGGATCTGTTGATAGGATGATGGGTCTGTTGATAGGATGATGGGTCTGTTGATAGGATGATGGGTCTGTTGATAGGATGATGGGTCTGTTGATAGGATGATGGGTCTGTTGATAGGATGATGGTGGGGCTGTTGATAGGATGATGGGTCTGTTGATAGGATGATGGGTCTGTTGATAGGATGATGATGGGTCTGTTGATAGGATGATGGGTCTGTTGATAGGATGATGGGTCTGTTGATAGGATGATGATGGGTCTGTTGATAGGATGATGGGTCTGTTGATAGGATGATGGGTCTGTTGATAGGATGATGGGTCTGTTGATAGGATGATGATGGGTCTGTTGATAGGATGATGGGTCTGTTGATAGGATGATGATGGGTCTGTTGATAGGATGATGATGGGTCTGTTGATAGGATGATGGGTCTGTTGATAGGATGATGATGGGTCTGTTGATAGGATGATGGGTCTGTTGATAGGATGATGGGTCTGTTGATAGGATGATGGGTCTGTTGATAGGATGATGGGTCTGTTGATAGGATGATGGGTCTGTTGATAGGATGATGGGTCTGTTGATAGGATGATGATGGGTCTGTTGATAGGATGATGGTGGGTCTGTTGATAGGATGATGGGTCTGTTGATAGGATGATGGGTCTGTTGATAGGATGATGGGTCTGTTGATAGGATGATGGGTCTGTTGATAGGATGATGGGTCTGTTGATAGGATGATGATGGGTCTGTTGATAGGATGATGGGTCTGTTGATAGGATGATGGGTCTGTTGATAGGATGATGATGGTCTGTTGATAGGATGATGGGTCTGTTGATAGGATGATGGGTCTGTTGATAGGATGATGATGGGTCTGTTGATAGGATGATGGGTCTGTTGATAGGATGATGGGTCTGTTGATAGGATGATGATGGGTCTGTTGATAGGATGATGGGTCTGTTGATAGGATGATGATGGGTCTGTTGATAGGATGATGGATCTGTTGATAGGATGATGGGTCTGTTGATAGGATGATGATGGGTCTGTTGATAGGATGATGGGTCTGTTGATAGGATGATGGGTCTGTTGATAGGATGATGGGTCTGTTGATAGGATGATGGGTCTGTTGATAGGATGATGATGGGTCTGTTGATAGGATGATGGGTCTGTTGATAGGATGATGATGGGTCTGTTGATAGGATGATGATGGGTCTGTTGATAGGATGATGGGTCTGTTGATAGGATGATGGGTCTGTTGATAGGATGATGGATCTGTTGATAGGATGATGGGTCTGTTGATAGGATGATGGGTCTGTTGATAGGATGATGGGTCTGTTGATAGGATGATGGGTCTGTTGATAGGATGATGATGGGTCTGTTGATAGGATGATGATGGGTCTGTTGATAGAATGATGGGTCTGTTGATAGGATGATGGGTCTGTTGATAGGATGATGGGTCTGTTGATAGGATGATGGGTCTGTTGATAGGATGATGGGTCTGTTGATAGGATGATGATGGGTCTGTTGATAGGATGATGGGTCTGTTGATAGGATGATGGGTCTGTTGATAGGATGATGGGTCTGTTGATAGGATGATGGATCTGTTGATAGGATGATGGGTCTGTTGATAGGATGATGGGTCTGTTGATAGGATGATGGGTCTGTTGATAGGATGATGGGTCTGTTGATAGGATGATGATGGGTCTGTTGATAGGATGATGATGGGTCTGTTGATAGAATGATGGGTCTGTTGATAGGATGATGGGTCTGTTGATAGGATGATGGGTCTGTTGATAGGATGATGGGTCTGTTGATAGGATGATGGGTCTGTTGATAGGATGATGGGTCTGTTGATAGGATGATGGGTCTGTTGATAGGATGATGGGTCTGTTGATAGGATGATGGGTCTGTTGATAGGATGATGGGTCTGTTGATAGGATGATGGGTCTGTTGATAGGATGATGGGTCTGTTGATAGGATGATGGGTCTGTTGATAGGATGATGGGTCTGTTGATAGGATGATGGGTCTGTTGATAGGATGATGGGTCTGTTGATAGGATGATGGGTCTGTTGATAGGATGATGGGTCTGTTGATAGGATGATGATGGGTCTGTTGATAGGATGATGATGGGTCTGTTGATAGGATGATGATGGGTCTGTTGATAGGATGATGGGTCTGTTGATAGGATGATGGGTCTGTTGATAGGATGATGGGTCTGTTGATAGGATGATGGGTCTGTTGATAGGATGATGGGTCTGTTGATAGGATGATGGGTCTGTTGATAGGATGATGGGTCTGTTGATAGGATGATGGGTCTGTTGATAGGATGATGGGTCTGTTGATAGGATGATGGGTCTGTTGATAGGATGATGGGTCTGTTGATAGGATGATGGGTCTGTTGATAGGATGATGGATCTGTTGATAGGATGATGGGTCTGTTGATAGGATGATGGGTCTGTTGATAGGATGATGGGTCTGTTGATAGGATGATGGGTCTGTTGATATGATGATGGGTCTGTTGATAGGATGATGGGTCTGTTGATAGGATGATGGATCTGTTGATAGGATGATGGGTCTGTTGATAGGATGATGGGTCTGTTGATAGGATGATGGGTCTGTTGATAGGATGATGGGTCTGTTGATAGGATGATGGGTCTGTTGATAGGATGATGGGTCTGTTGATAGGATGATGATGGGTCTGTTGATAGGATGATGATGGGTCTGTTGATAGGATGATGATGGGTCTGTTGATAGGATGATGGGTCTGTTGATAGGATGATGGGTCTGTTGATAGGATGATGGGTCTGTTGATAGGATGATGATGGGTCTGTTGATAGGATGATGATGGGTCTGTTGATAGGATGATGATGGGTCTGTTGATAGGATGATGGGTCTGTTGATAGGATGATGGGTCTGTTGATAGGATGATGGATCTGTTGATAGGATGATGGGTCTGTTGATAGGATGATGGGTCTGTTGATAGGATGATGGGTCTGTTGATAGGATGATGATGGGTCTGTTGATAGGATGATGATGGGTCTGTTGATAGGATGATGGGTCTGTTGATAGGATGATGGGTCTGTTGATAGGATGATGGGTCTGTTGATAGGATGATGATGGGTCTGTTGATAGGATGATGGGTCTGTTGATAGGATGATGGGTCTGTTGATAGGATGATGATGGGTCTGTTGATAGGATGATGGGTCTGTTGATAGGATGATGGGTCTGTTGATAGGATGATGGGTCTGTTGATAGGATGATGGGTCTGTTGATAGGATGATGGGTCTGTTGATAGGATGATGGGTCTGTTGATTGGATGATGGGTCTGTTGATAGGATGATGGGTCTGTTGATAGGATGATGATGGGTCTGTTGATAGGATGATGATGGGTCTGTTGATAGGATGATGGGTCTGTTGATAGGATGATGGGTCTGTTGATAGGATGATGGATCTGTTGATAGGATGATGGGTCTGTTGATAGGATGATGGGTCTGTTGATAGGATGATGATGGGTCTGTTGATAGGATGATGGGTCTGTTGATAGGATGATGGGTCTGTTGATAGGATGATGGGTCTGTTGATAGGATGATGGATCTGTTGATAGGATGATGGGTCTGTTGATAGGATGATGGGTCTGTTGATAGGATGATGGGTCTGTTGATAGGATGATGGGTCTGTTGATAGGATGATGGGTCTGTTGATAGGATGATGGGTCTGTTGATTGGATGATGATGGGTCTGTTGATAGGATGATGGGTCTGTTGATAGGATGATGGGTCTGTTGATAGGATGATGGGTCTGTTGATAGGATGATGGGTCTGTTGATATGATGATGGGTCTGTTGATAGGATGATGGGTCTGTTGATGGGATGATGGGTCTGTTGATAGGATGATGGGTCTGTTGATAGGATGATGGGTCTGTTGATAGGATGATGGGTCTGTTGATAGGATGATGGGTCTGTTGATAGGATGATGGGTCTGTTGATAGGATGATGGGTCTGTTGATAGGATGATGGGTCTGTTGATGGGATGATGGGTCTGTTGATAGGATGATGATGGGTCTGTTGATAGGATGATGGGTCTGTTGATAGGATGATGGGTCTGTTGATAGGATGATGGGTCTGTTGATATGATGATGGGTCTGTTGATAGGATGATGGGTCTGTTGATATGATGATGGGTCTGTTGATAGGATGATGGGTCTGTTGATATGATTTATTTTCCTCTCCAGTTGGTTGCGGGCGGACAGTTCAGAGTCCTCAAAGTTCCCCTGGGCTTCATCAAAGCTCTAGAATGGGTAAGTCGTTCTCTGTCTCTGTCTCTGTCTCTGTCTCTGTCTCTGTCTCTGTCTCTCTCTCTGTCTCTGTCTCTCTCTCTCTCTCTCTCTCTCTCTGCCTCTCTCTCTCTCTCTCTCTCTCTCGCTCTCTCTCTCTCTCTCTCTCTCTCTCTCTCTCTCTCTCTCTCTCTCTCTCTCTCTCCCCCTCCTCTCTCTCTCTCTCTCTCTCTCTCTCTCTGTCCCCCTCCTCTCTCGCTCTCTATCGCCACCTCTCCCACCCCCTTCCCCTCTCTCTCTCTGTGACCAGGAACAACACAAGGCCCAGAGTTGGTCTCTGACCAGGAACAACACAAGGCCCAGAGTTGGTCTCTGACCAGGAACAACACAAGGCCCAGAGTTGGTCTCTGACCAGGAACAACACAAGGCCCAGAGTTGGTCTCTGACCAGGAACAACACAAGGCCCAGAGTTAGTCTCTGACCAGGAACAACACAAGGCCCAGAGTTAGTCCTGGTCGGGTCATAGTCCTGAGATGTATTTCGAACCAAAGTACCATCTAACTAAAGGATTTTTAAACATGATTTGGGTTAGGGTTAGGGTTAGGGGTTAGGGTGAGGGTTAGGGTTAGGGTTAGGAGTTAAGGTTAGGGGTTAGGGTTAGGGGTTAGAGTTAGGGTTAGGGGTTTGGGTTTGGGTTAGGGTGAGGGTTAGGGTTAGGGTTAGGAGTTAAGGTTAGGGGTTAGGGTTAGGGGTTAGAGTTAGGGTTAGGGGTTTGGGTTAGGGTTAGGGTTAGGGGTTAGGGTTAGGGGTTAGAGTTAGGGTTAGGGTTAGGGGTTTGGGTTAGGGTTAGGGGTTAGGGTTAGGTTCATTTCCATATAGCCATTGTTTAAACGGAAACCAGTTCCTGAAGTGCATGAGCCGATGAGACGGGACAGAGAGAGAGCATCGCAGCCAACAAGAAGAATTCACTGACCGACTTGACCTGCCTGTCTTTGCTGTCACAAAATCACTATGTAAAATGAATCTGATTGGTCTGTTCTCAACATTATATCAATAGGTACACAACAATATGTATGGTGTAATGCCATTGGAAGGTTGGGAGCTTGATCCCCCAGCTGAGTCGTACCACAGTAAAATGTAAAGCCAAGACTACTTAGTTATATCACATGTCATGTGTGTATCGCTAGACTCGCAAACAGCCCTATTTCAGTCGTATTCTAGAGTAGCAAACAGCCCTATTTCAGTGGTATTCTAGAGTAGCAAACAGCCCTATTTCAGTGGTATTCTAGAGTAGCAAACAGCCCTATTTCAGTGGTATTCTAGAGTAGCAAACAGCCCTATTTCAGTGGTATTCTAGAGTAGCAAACAGCCCTATTTCAGTGGTGTTCTAGAGTAGCAAACAGCCCTATTTCAGTGGTATTCTAGAGTAGCAAACAGCCCTATTTCAGTGGTATTCTAGAGTAGCAAACAGCCCTATTTCAGTGGTATTCTAGAGTAGCAAACAGCCCTATTTCAGTGGTATTCTAGAGTAGCAAACAGCCCTATTTCAGTGGTATTCTAGAGTAGCAAACAGCCCTATTTCAGTGGTATTCTAGAGTAGCAAACAGCCCTATTTCAGTGGTATTCTAGAGTAACAAACAGCCCTATTTCAGTGGTATTCTAGAGTAGCAAACAGCACTATTTCAGTGGTATTCTAGAGTAGCAAACAGCCCTATTTCAGTGGTATTCTAGAGTAGCAAACAGCCCTATTTCAGTGGTATTCTAGAGTAGCAAACAGCCCTATTTCAGTGGTATTCTAGAGTAGCAAACAGCCCTATTTCAGTGGTATTCTAGAGTAGCAAACAGCCCTATTTCAGTGGTATTCTAGAGTAGCAAACAGCCCTGTTTCAGTGGTATTCTAGACTCGCAAACAGCTCTATTTCAGTGGTATTCTAGAGTAGCAAACAGCCCTATTTCAGTGGTATTCTAGAGTAACAAACAGCCCTATTTCAGTGGTGTTCTAGAGTAGCAAACAGCCCTATTTCAGTGGTATTCTAGAGTAGCAAACAGCCCTATTTCAGTGGTATTCTAGAGTAGCAAACAGCCCTATTTCAGTGGTATTCTAGAGTAGCAAACAGCCCTATTTCAGTGGTATTCTAGAGTAGCAAACAGCCCTATTTCAGTGGTATTCTAGAGTAACAAACAGCCCTATTTCAGTGGTATTCTAGAGTAGCAAACAGCCCTATTTCAGTGGTATTCTAGAGTAGCAAACAGCCCTATTTCAGTGGTATTCTAGAGTAGCAAACAGCCCTATTTCAGTGGTATTCTAGAGTAGCAAACAGCCCTATTTCAGTGGTATTCTAGAGTAGCAAACAGCCCTATTTCAGTGGTATTCTAGAGTAGCAAACAGCCCTATTTCAGTGGTATTCTAGAGTAGCAAACAGCCCTATTTCAGTGGTATTCTAGAGTAGCAAACAGCACTATTTCAGTGGTATTCTAGAGTAGCAAACAGCCCTATTTCAGCGGTATTCTAGAGTAGCAAACAGCCCTATTTCAGTGGTATTCTAGAGTAACAAACAGCCCTATTTCAGTGGTATTCTAGAATAGCAAACAGCCCTATTTCAGTGGTATTCTAGAGTAGCAAACAGCCCTATTTCAGTGGTATTCTAGAGTAGCAAACAGCCCTATTTCAGTGGTATTCTAGAGTAGCAAACAGCCCTATTTCAGCGGTATTCTAGAGTAGCAAACAGCCCTATTTCAGTGGTATTCTAGAGTAGCAAACAGCCCTATTTCAGTGGTATTCTAGAGTAGCAAACAGCCCTATTTCAGTGGTATTCTAGAGTAGCAAACAGCCCTATTTCAGTGGTATTCTAGAGTAGCAAACAGCCCTATTTCAGCTGTATTCTCCTACTGCAGTTATTCGCCAACCAGGGCTGCTAGAACCCTCTACTATGTACTATGGAACCAGCCCTCACACAAAACAGGAGACAAACTATCCTCGTGAGAGATTCACATGTACGTCCATCACAACTGACAAACTGAAAGTTTAAAAAAAACAATTGAAAGGCAACGCCATACCGGTGGGACCTCTCGTCCTACAACGCCATGGGGACAGCAGTACACTTCAGATCCACTTCTGTCTTACCTGTAGATGCGCTTTTTCAAAATGTAATTTAACCGTAACGACAACAACATGACGGAGAGAGTAATGGCGACATCTGGTGGCCGCGGTGAGTCATGACACCGTGACCAGGTCATCACAGTCTGTCCAGAGATTACGACAACAGTACCAGCTAGATAACTCTGGTGATACACATCAACACCAAGATAATCAATGACTACAGTTTGGTATCCAAACAGACCGTTTCACCGTTTTGTGTGTATTCTATGTGACATAGATTCTGAAAGCAGAAAACAGTGGGATTAGATGGGTAGCAGCAGTTCTTCCTAACCTGGAAGGCTACTTCAATAGGACGGCCGGTGAGATTATTGTGTTCGTTGTCGCTTGGAGTCGTGAGTGGCCCCCCAGGCTGTTGCCCCTGCCACACACGCATACACACATACACACACACACACACGCGCGCACACACACACACACACACACACACACACACACACACACACACACACACACACACACACACACACACACACACACACACACACACACAGATGCGTGCCCAGTGGGTTGAGGTGCCCAGTGTGTTGAGGTGCCCAGAGGGTTGAGGTGCCCAGTGGGTTGAGGTGCCCAGTGGGTTGAGGTGCCCAGAGGGTTGAGGTGCCCAGAGGGTTGAGGTGCCCAGTAGGGTTGAGGTGCCCAGTGGGTTGAGGTGCCCAGAGGGTTGAGGTGCCCAGTGGGTTGAGGTGCCCAGTGGGGTTGAGGTGCCCAGTGGGGTTGAGGTGCCCAGTGGGGTTGAGGTGCCCAGAGGGTTGAGGTGCCCAGAGGGTTGAGGTGCCCAGTGGGGTTGAGGTGCCCAGAGGGTTGAGGTGCCCAGTGGGTTGAGGTGCCCAGAGGGTTGAGGTGCCCAGTGGGTTGAGGTGCCCAGTGGGGTTGAGGTGCCCAGTGGGTTGAGGTGCCCAGTGGGGTTGAGGTGCCCAGTGGGGTTGAGGTGCCCAGTGGGTTGAGGTGCCCAGTGGGTTGAGGTGCCCAGTGGGGTTGAGGTGCCCAGTGGGTTGAGGTGCCCAGAGGGGTTGAGGTGCCCAGTGGGGTTGAGGTGCCCAGTGGGTTGAGGTGCCCAGTGGGGTTGAGGTGCCCAGTGGGTTGAGGTGCCCAGTGGGGTTGAGGTGCCCAGTGGGGTTGAAGTGCCCAGTGGGGTTGAGGTGCCCAGTGGGTTGAGGTGCCCAGTGGGGTTGAGGTGCCCAGTGGGTTGAGGTGCCCAGTGGGGTTGAGGTGCCTATGAGGGTGCCCATGTTTATGGACTTAGGGTTGTACCTGGTGGGTTCCTTGACAATTTGTGTGAGATTGAGGGCATCTAGCTTAGATTGTAGGACGGCCGGGGTGTTAAGCATATCCCAGTTTAAGTCACCTAACAGAACGACCTCTGAAGATAGATGGGGGGGCAATCAATTCACATATGGTGTCCAGGGCACAGCTTGGAGCGGCAACAGTGAGAGACTTATTTCTGCAGAGATTCATTTTTAAAATTAGAAGCTCAAACTGTTTGGGCACAGACCTGGAAAGTATGACAGAACTTTGCAGGCTATCTCTGCAGTAGATTGCAACTCCTCCCCCTTTGGCAGTTCTATCTTGCCGGAAAATGTTGTAGTTGGGGATGGAAATCTCAGAATTGTTGGTGGCCTTCCTAAGCCAGGATTCAGACATGGCAAGGACATCAGGGTTGGCAGAGTGTGCTAAAGCAGTGAGTAAAACAAACTTCGGGAAGAGGCTTCTGATGTTAACATGCATGAAACCAAGGCTTTTAATGTTACAGAAGTCAACAAATGAGAGCGCCTGGGGACACACAGGGCCTGGATTAACCTCTACATCACCCGAGGAACAGAGGAGGAGTAGGATGAGGGTACAGCTAAAGGCTATCAAAACTGGTCGTCTAGTGCGTTGGGGACAGAGAGTAAACGGAGCAGATTTCTGGGCGTGGTAGGATAGATTCAGGGCATAATGTACAGACAGGGGTATGGTGGGGTGTGGGTACAGTGGACATAAACCTAGGCATTGAGTGATGATAAGAGAGGTTGCATCTCTGGATGCAGTAGTAATGCTAGGTGAACATTATTCAAGGCATATTGACATTAGAGAGAGACATAAAGCGAGGCATAAAGCAATCACAGGTGTTGATTGGGAGAGCTAGCTAAGACAACAACAGGTAAGACAACAATAGCTAATCAGCTAAGACAACAACAACAGGTAAATGGCGATGAATGGGCAGAGAGGGTCAGTTAACTACACACAGGGCCTGAATTCGAGGCAGGGGCCGACAGAAACAAAACAAACAAAATGGAGTACTGTGATTAATGAACAGTCCAGCAGGCATCAGCTATGTAGCCAAGTGATCATAGGGTCCAGTGAACAGCAATAGATGAAACAGGGAAGCTGTTGGGTAGTCGTTACTACGCTAGCAAGCGGGGGACACAGCGTTCATAAAGTTAGCAGGCCGGGGCTAGCAGAAGCTTCTTCACCGACGTCCGACAAAGGCCGGTTGAGGACACATCGGACGGAGTTACGTTGGCAGACTAGTCGTGATGGATCGGCGGGGCTCCGTGTCAACAAAGGGTCCAGGCCAATTGGCAAAAGAGGTATTGTAGCTGGACTAATTTTGTTTGCTAGCTGGGAGATGCTTCTGGCTCGAGGCTAACTGGTGCTAGCTTCGGGACAAGGGCGTTAGCCACTATAGCCACTCGGTAGCAGCTAGCTAGCTGCGATGATCCGATGCAAGGCCCAGAGCTTACGGCAGGAATCTGGTGATGTAGTGGCTTCTAGTCGTGTTAGTGAAGAGTCCGGGTGTCACACCCTGGCCTTAGTTATCTTTGTGTTCATTATTATTTTAGTTAGGTCAGGGTGTGACATGGTGAAGTATGTGTTTTTGTATTGTCTAGGGGGTTGTATGGTTTAGAGGGTTAAGGAGAATAGATGGTTTAGTGTTGTGTGTAGTTGTCTAGGAAAGTCTATGGTTGCCTGAATGGGTTCTCAATTAGAGACAGCTGGTTACTGTTGTCTCTGATTGGGAGCCATATTTAAGGCAGCCATAGGCTTTAGCTGTTTGTGGGTCATTTTCTATGTCTAGTCTATGTTGAACGTAAGTAGTTTGTGTGTGCACTTGCGTTTGTAGCTTCACGGTCGTTTGTTGTTTTTGTTAGTTTGTATAAGTGTTTCGTGTTACGTCTTCGTATAATAAAAAAGAAGATGTATTCATATCATGCTGCGCCTTGGTCCAATCTCTCATATCAAGACGATCGTGACAGAATGACCCACCAAACCCGGATCAAGCAGCATGACAAGCGGCAACAGGATCAAGGCATCAAGGATTCATGGACATGGGAGGAGATATTAGATGGAAAGGGACCTTGGGCACAACCGGGAGAATATCGCCTTCCTCGTGAAGAGCTGGAGGCAGCGAAAGCCGAGAGGAGGCGATATGAGGAGGCAGCACGGAGGCAAGGCTGGAAGCCCGCGAGTACTACCCAAACATTTCTTGGGGGGGGGCTAAGAGGTAGTGGGCCGAGGGCAGGTAGGAGACCTGCGCCCACTTCCCAGGCTAACCGTGGAGAGCGGGAGTACGGGCGGACACCGTGTTACGCAATAGAGCGCACGGTGTCTCCTGTACGTGTTCATAGCCCGGTGCGGGTTATTCCACCTCCCCGCACTGGTAGGGCTAGATTGGGCATTGAGCCGGATGTCATGAAGCCGGCCCTACATATCTGGCCACCAGTACGTCTCCTCGGGCCGGCTTACATGGCACCAGCCTTACGCATGGTGTCCCCGGTTCGCCTACATAGCCCGGTGCGGGTTATTCCACCTCCTCGCACTGGTCGGGCGACGGGGAGCATTCAACCAGGTAAGGTTGGGCAGGCTCGGTGTTCAAGGGAACCAGTACGCCTGCACGGTCCGGTATTTCCGGCGCCACCTCCCCGCCCCAGTCCAGTACCACCAGTGCCTCCTCCACGCACTAGCCCTATGGTGCGTGTCTCCAGCCCCTTACCACTAGTGCCTAAACCACGCACCAAGCCTCCTGTGTGTCCCCAGAGTCCTGTGCGTCCTGTTGCTGCTCCCCGCACTAGCCCTGAGATGCGTGTCCCCAGTCCGGTACCACCAGTTCCGGCACCACGCACTAGGCCTAATGTGCGCTCCCAGGGTCCAGTATGCCCTGTTCCTTCTCCCCGCACTAGCCTGAAGGTGCGTGTCCTTAGCCCGGTGACTCCAGTTCCGGCACCACGCACCAAGCCTACAGTGCGCCTCATCCGGCCAGAGCCATCCGTCTGCCCAGTGCCATCTGAGCCATCCGTCTGCCCAGTGCCATCTGAGCCATCCGTCTCCCCAGCGACATCTGAGCCATCCGTCTCCCCAGCGCCATCTGAGCCATCCGTCTCCCCAGCGCCATCTGAGCCATCCGTCTGCCCAGTGCCGTCTGAGCCATCCGTCTGTCCCGAGCCATTAGAGCCGCCCATCTGTCCCGAGCCGTCAGAGCCGTTAGTCAGTCAGGAGCCGCTAGAGCCATTCGTCAGTCAGGATCTGCCAGAGCCGCCAACCAGACAGGATCTGCCAGAGCCGCCAACCAGACAGGATCTACCAGAGCCGCCAACCAGACAGGATCCGCCAGAGCCGCCAACCAGACAGGATCCGCCAGAGCCGCCAACCAGACAGGATCTGCCAGAGCCGCCAACCAGACAGGATCTGCCAGAGCCGTCAGCCAGCCATGAGCAGCCAGATCCGTCAGCCAGCCATGAGCAGCCAGATCCGTCAGCCAGCCATGAGCAGCCAGATCCGTCAGCCAGCCATGAGCAGCCAGATCCGTCAGCCAGCCATGGGCAGCCAGATCCGTCAGCCAGCCATGAGCAGCCAGATCCGTCAGCCAGCCATGAGCCGTCCAGCCAGGATCCGCCAGAGCCGTCCAGTCAGGATCCGCCAGAGCCGTCCAGCCAGGATCCGCCAGAGCCGTCCAGCCAGGATCCGCCAGAGCCAGCCAGCCAGGATCCGCCATTCAGTACGGTGCTGCCCTTCAGTCCGGTGCTGCCCTTCAGTCCGGTGCTGCCCCTTATCCTGGTGCTGCCCCTTATCCTGGTGCTGCCCCTTATCCTGGTGCTGCCCCTTATCCTGGTGCTGCCCCTTATCCTGGTGCTGCCCCTTATCCTGGTGCTGCCCCTTATCCTGGTGCTGCCCCTTAGTCCGGTACTGCCCCTTAGTACGGTGCTGCCCCTTAGTCCGGTACTGCCCCTTAGTACGGTGCTGCCCCTTAGTCCGGTGCTGCCACTTAGTCCGGTGCTGCCCCTTATTCCAGTGGGGTTAAGAAAGCGGGTAGTGACTATGGTGGGGTGGGGACCACGACCAGTGCCAGAGCCGCCACCGTGGACAGACGCCCACCCAGACCCTCCCCTAGACTTTATGCTGGTGCGCCCGGAGTTCGCACCTTAAGGGGGGGGTTATGTCACACCCTGGCCTTAGTTATCTTTGTGTTCATTATTATTTTAGTTAGGTCAGGGTGTGACATGGTGAAGTATGTGTTTTTGTATTGTCTAGGGGGTTGTATGGTTTAGAGGGTTAAGGAGAATAGATGGTTTAGTGTTGTGTGTAGTTGTCTAGGAAAGTCTATGGTTGCCTGAATGGGTTCTCAATTAGAGACAGCTGGTTACTGTTGTCTCTGATTGGGAGCCATATTTAAGGCAGCCATAGGCTTTAGCTGTTTGTGGGTCATTTTCTATGTCTAGTCTATGTTGAACGTAAGTAGTTTGTGTGTGCACTTGCGTTTGTAGCTTCACGGTCGTTTGTTGTTTTTGTTAGTTTGTATAAGTGTTTCGTGTTACGTCTTCGTATAATAAAAAAGAAGATGTATTCATATCATGCTGCGCCTTGGTCCAATCTCTCATATCAAGACGATCGTGACACCGGGAGGCATCAGCTGTGTAGCCGAGTGAACGTAGGGTCCACTGAGCAGGCCGGGAGATGGGCCTGGCTCAAGGCTAGCTTCGGGGCTGGACCACTCGGTAGCAGCTAGCTAGCTGTGATGATCTGGAGTAATGGTCCAGAGCTTACGGCAGGAATCTGGTGATGTAGTGGAGAAAAGCAGTCCGATATGCTCAGGGTTGACATCAGTGCAGACTGGCAGCTATTATCCAGGCTAAAAGCGGATGGTGTCTGAGCTAAAGGTAAAGGCCGCTAGCAGTGGCTAACAATGACTAAATAGCTAGTAGCTAATTAGCTGATTAGCATCTGGTGGCTAGCTTCTGATGGAAGTTCTAGCTATAAGGTCTAAAAATAGCAGATTCGTAACACATTGGGTGAGACAGGTTGCCGGAAATTATATTTAATTTAAAAATGGAAAAGAGATTGAAAATATATTGAAATATATACAAAAAAGACAACAAAAAAACAATATTTACACGGGACAACGACAAAGCATGTCTGCACTGCTACGCCATCTTGGATTGTACGTTACACCGAGGCCTGTACTCTGGAGCGGGATCCATTTGGAGGTGGAGGGTCCGTTATGGTCGGGGGCAGTGTGTCACAGCATCATCGGACTGAGCTTGTTGTCATTGCAGGCAATCTCAACGCTGTGCGTTACAGGGAAGATATCCTCCTCCCTCATGTGGTACCCTCATGTGGAAGAGCGGGGTAACATCTCACAGCAAGAACTGGCAAATCTCGTACAGTCCATGAGGAGGAGATGCACTGCAGTACTTAATGCAGCTGGTGGCCACACCAGATACTGACTGTTACTTTTGATTTTGACCCCCACTTTGTTCAGGGACACATTATTCCATTTCTGTTAGTCACATGTCTGTGGAACTTGTTCAGTTGATGTCTCAGTTGTTGAATCTTATGTTCATACAAATATTTACACATGTTAAGTTTTCTGAAAATAAACACAGTTGACAGTGAGAGGATGTTAATTTTCTGAGTTTAGGTTAGGGTCAAAGTGAAAGAGATAGTTGTAGTATTTTAACTCGTGAAGGTCTGTTTTTTTGTGTTGTGTTGTGTTGTTGAGCCCTTGTTTGTGAGATTTATTGTCAATTAGTCAACCATAACTTTCAAATGAATTTACTAGTGTGTTGAACTTGGAGAGTGTTAACTTGGCTTTCACACTGCACATATCAGTCCCTCAGTGTCTCTGAGTGTTGAAATCATACTGTCATTATTAATTATCCTGGCCCTGTGTTATTCTTCTCTTCCCTCCTCTCCTCTCCTCTTCTTCTCTCTTCTCTTCCCTCCTCTCCTATCCTCTTCTTCTCTCTTCTCTTCCCTCCTTTCCTATCCTCTTCTTCTCTCTTCTCTTCCCTCCTCTCCTCTCCTCTCCTCTCCTCTCCTCTCCTCTCCTCTCCTCTCCTCTCCTCTCCTCTCCTCTCCTCTCCTCTCCTCTCCTTCTCTCTTCTCTCCTTTCCTGCAGATCTTTGCCATCTTTGCATTCTCAACATGTGGGAGTTACTCCGGGATGTTCAAGATGAGTGTGGAATGTAAAAACAGGACCGAGAGCGACCTGAGTATAGAGGTGGAATTCGAGTATCCTTTCAGGTTAGTCAAAGGTCTCTCTGTCCTCTCTTTTGACCAGGACCAAGACTGTTATGGCCTGCTGAGTTATAGACTCAAGGAGCTAACACAAGTCTTTAGCTCCAAGGCAAAGGTTATTCATCACGCGAGTATGGTTAATGGAACTTCCTCTACTACACTATTCCATATCACAAGGTTCGTAACTACCCTCCTGCTCCTCTCTTTCTTCAGGCTTCATCAAGAATACTTTGACGCCCCGACCTGCAAGGGGGGCCCCCCTGAGCGTCTCTTCCTGGTCGGTGACTACTCTTCCTCAGCAGAGTTCTTCGTCACCATCGGTGTGTTTGCCTTCCTCTACTCCATGGCTGCCCTCAGCGTCTACGTCTTTGCCCTGGAGAAGTACCGGGAGAACAACAAGGGACCACTCATCGTGAGTGGGGGAGGGTCTCAAGGGAATAGTGTGTACAGGCATGTGCACAGATAAGTGTCAACCTGCTGCCCCTTGTTCCCGAGCTGCTGCCCCTTGTTCCCGAGCTGCTGCCCCTTGTTCCCAACCTGCTGCCCCTTGTTCCCGAGCTGCTGCCCCTTGTTCCTGAGCTGCTGCCCCTTGTTCCCGAGCTGCTGCCCCTTGACCCCGAGCTGCTGCCCCTTGTTCCCGAGCTGCTGCCCCTTGACCCCGAGCTGCTGCCCCCTTGTCCCCGAGCTGCTGCCCCCTTGTCCCCGAGCTGCTGCCCCCTTGTCCCCGAGCTACTGCCCCTTGTCCCCGAGCTGCTGCCCCTTGTTCCCGAGCTGCTGCCCCTTGTTCCCGAGCTGCTGCCCCTTGTTCCTGAGCTGCTGCCCCTTGTTCCCGAGCTGCTGCCCCTTGTTCCCGAGCTGCTGCCCCTTGTTCCCGAGCTGCTGCCCCTTGTTCCCGAGCTGCTGCCCCTTGTTCCCAACCTGCTGCCCCTTGTGCCCGACCTGCTGCCCCTTGCACTCCCACTCACCAGGTGCCATTTTGGGTGGTGGTATGCATTTTGTGAAAATATATATACTGACAAAAATATATAAACGCAACAGTTTTGGTCCAATGTTTCATGAAATGAAATAAAATATTCCAGAAATGTTCCATAGGCACAAAAAAAGCTTATTTCTCTAAAATGTTGTGCTCAAATTTGTTTACATCCCTGTGAGCATTTCTCCTTTACTAAGATAATCCATCCATCTGACAGGTGTGGCATATCATGTATCTGATTAAACAGCATGATCATTACACAGGTAAACCTTGTGCTGGGAACAATAATAGGCCACTCTAAAATGTGCAGTTTTGTCACACAACACAATGCCACAGATGTCTCAAGTTGAGGGAGCGGGCAAATTGGCATGCTGACTGCAGGAATGTCCACCAGAGCTGTTGCCAGAGAATTTAATGTTAATTTCTCTACCATAAGCCGCCTCCAATGTTAGTTTAGAGAATTTGGCCCAGGACCTCCACATCGGGCTTCTTCACCTGCGGATCATCTGAAACCAGCTTCCCGGACAGCTGATGAAACTGTGGGTTTTCACAACCGAAGAATTTCTGCAGAAACTTCCAGAAACAGTCACAGGGAAGCTCATCTGCGTGCTCATCGTCCTCACCAGGGTCGTGACCTGACCGCAGCTCGACGTTGTAACCAACTTCAGTGGGCAAATGCTCACCTGGCACGCTGGAGAAGTGTGCGCTTCACAGATGAATCCCTGTTTCAACTGTACCGGGCAGACGGCAGACAGCGTGTATCGCGTCATGTGGGTGAGCGGTTTGCTGATGTCAGCGTTGTGAACAGAGAGCCCCGTGGTGGTGGTGGGGTTATGGTATAGGCCACAGGAGGTTGGTGGCATCTTAATTGGGGAGAACGGGCTCGTGGTAATGACTGGAGCGGAATAGGTGGAATGGTATCAAATATATCAAACACATGGTTTCCATGGTTTCCAGGTGTTTGATGCCGTTCCATTTGCTCCGTTCCGGATATTATTATGAGCCGTTCTCAGCCTCCTGTGGTATGGACAGGCATAAGTTATGGACAATTCACACAATTGCATTTTATCGATGGTCATTTTTAATGCACAGAGAAACCGTGACGAGATCCTGAGGCCCATTGTCATGCCATTCATCCCGCCGCCATCATCTCATGTTTCAGCGTAATAATGCACGGCCTCATGTCGCAAGGATCTGTGTACACAATTCCTGGATGCTGAAAATGTCTCAGTTCTTCCATGGCCTGAATACTCACCAGACATGTCACCCATTGAGCATGTTTGGGATGCTCCGGATCGACGTGTACGACAGTGTGTTCCAGTTCCCGCCAATATCCAGCAACTTCGCACAGCCATTGAAGGGGAGTGAGACAACATTCCACAGGCCACAATCAACAGCCTGATCAACTCTATGTGAAGGAGATGTGTCACACTGCATGAGGCAAATGGTCACACCAGATACCGACTGGTTTTCTGATCCACACCCCTACTTTTTATTAAAGGTATCTGTGACTAACAGATGAATATCTGTATTCCCAGGTCATGTGAAATCCATAGATTAGGGCCTAATGAATTTATTTCAATTAATTGATTTCCTTATATGAAATGTAACTGTTGCATGTTGCAGTTATATTTGTGTTCAGTGTATATACAGTTTTTGTCGTTATTGTTCTGAACCAACGGCAAGTCGCTGTAACATCATCAAGTTCGCCACCTCCTACCCCACCCCACCCCACCCCACCCCACCCCATCCTCGCCCAGTTTTGTCTGTTTCTCAGTCTGCCCTGTACGGAGTTTGCGAGCCCAGTTTTGTCTGTTTCTCAGTCTGCCCTGTACGGAGTTTCCTCGCCCAGTTTTGTCTGTTTCTCAGTCTGCCCTGTACGGAGTTTGCGAGCCCAGTTTTGTCTGTTTCTCAGTCTGCCCTGTACGGAGTTTCCTCGCCCAGTTTTGTCTGTTTCTCAGTCTGCCCTGTACGGAGTTTCCTCGCCCAGTTTTGTCTGTTTCTCAGTCTGCCCTGTACGGAGTTTCCTCGCCCAGTTTTGTCTGTTTCTCAGTCTGCCCTGTACGGAGTTTGCGAGCCCAGTTTTGTCTGTTTCTCAGTCTGCCCTGTACGGAGTTTGCGAGCCCAGTTTTGTCTGTTTCTCAGTCTGCCCTGTACGGAGTTTCCTCGCCCAGTTTTGTCTGTTTCTCAGTCTGCCCTGTACGGAGTTTGCGAGCCCAGTTTTGTCTGTTTCTCAGTCTGCCCTGTACGGAGTTTGCGAGCCCAGTTTTGTCTGTTTCTCAGTCTGCCCTGTACGGAGTTTGCGAGCCCAGTTTTGTCTGTTTCTCAGTCTGCCCTGTACGGAGTTTCCTCGCCCAGTTTTGTCTGTTTCTCAGTCTGCCCTGTACGGAGTTTCCTCGCCCAGTTTTGTCTGTTTCTCAGTCTGCCCTGTACGGAGTTTGCGAGCCCAGTTTTGTCTGTTTCTCAGTCTGCCCTGTACGGAGTTTGCGAGCCCAGTTTTGTCTGTTTCTCAGTCTGCCCTGTACGGAGTTTGCGAGCCCAGTTTTGTCTGTTTCTCAGTCTGCCCTGTACGGAGTTTCCTCGCCCAGTTTTGTCTGTTTCTCAGTCTGCCTGTACGGAGTTTGCGAGCCCAGTTTTGTCTGTTTCTCAGTCTGCCCTGTACGGAGTTTGCGAGCCCAGTTTTGTCTGTTTCTCAGTCTGCCCTGTACGGAGTTTCCTCGCCCAGTTTTGTCTGTTTCTCAGTCTGCCCTGTACGGAGTTTGCGAGCCCAGTTTTGTCTGTTTCTCAGTCTGCCCTGTACGGAGTTTCCTCGCCCAGTTTTGTCTGTTTCTCAGTCTGCCCTGTACGGAGTTTGCGAGCCCAGTTTTGTCTGTTTCTCAGTCTGCCCTGTACGGAGTTTGCGAGCCCAGTTTTGCCTGTTTCTCAGTCTGCCCTGTACGGAGTTTCCTCGCCCAGTTTTGTCTGTTTCTCAGTATGCCCTGTACGGAGTTTCCTCGCCCAGTTTTGTCTGTTTCTCAGTCTGCCCTGTACGGAGTTTCCTCGCCCAGTTTTGCCTGTTTCTCAGTCTGCCCTGTACGGAGTTTCCTCGCCCAGTTTTGTCTGTTTCTCAGTCTGCCCTGTACGGAGTTTCCTCGCCCAGTTTTGTCTGTTTCTCAGTCTGCCCTGTACGGAGTTTGCGAGCCCAGTTTTGTCTGTTTCTCAGTCTGCCCTGTACGGAGTTTGCGAGCCCAGTTTTGTCTGTTTCTCAGTCTGCCCTGTACGGAGTTTCCTCGCCCAGTTTTGTCTGTTTCTCAGTCTGCCCTGTACGGAGTTTCCTCGCCCAGTTTTGTCTGTTTCTCAGTCTGCCCTGTACGGAGTTTGCGAGCCCAGTTTTGTCTGTTTCTCAGTCTGCCCTGTACGGAGTTTGCGAGCCCAGTTTTGTCTGTTTCTCAGTCTGCCCTGTACGGAGTTTCCTCGCCCAGTTTTGTCTGTTTCTCAGTCTGCCCTGTACGGAGTTTCCTCGCCCAGTTTTGTCTGTTTCTCAGTCTGCCCTGTACGGAGTTTGCGAGCCCAGTTTTGTCTGTTTCTCAGTCTGCCCTGTACGGAGTTTGCGAGCCCAGTTTTGTCTGTTTCTCAGTCTGCCCTGTACGGAGTTTGCGAGCCCAGTTTTGTCTGTTTCTCAGTCTGCCCTGTACGGAGTTTCCTCGCCCAGTTTTGTCTGTTTCTCAGTCTGCCCTGTACGGAGTTTGCGAGCCCAGTTTTGTCTGTTTCTCAGTCTGCCCTGTACGGAGTTTGCGAGCCCAGTTTTGTCTGTTTCTCAGTCTGCCCTGTACGTTGGCTGATACGCCCAGCAGACTCAACTCCATCCCCTCTTCAGTCGAGAGTTGTACATATGTGTCAGGGCAGTGTCAACACAGGTAGTGTAGACCTTAGCTAACCACTATATAGTTAAAAATAAATAGGCCTATGATCATTCCAAGTAGAGGTAGTTAGTATGTTATGAATTTCGATGGGGCCCGGGGTACGCCGGGGGGTGCCCTTTTTTCATCTTAAACACATGCCTGCTGAAAAGTCTGTGGCCTTCTGCCATCTATCTTAACAGTTGACACCATTTTATAATTTGACACCTTCCCGGTCTTCCTGTGTGTTGTAATTCACTAGAGGATCTGATGTCATAGACCTGCATAGCTCTAGAAGGATAACGGTGGCCATCTTGGTCAGGTGTTCTATAGAGGATCTGATGTCATAGACCTGCATAGCTCTAGAAAGATAACGGTGGCCATCTTGGTCAGGTGTTCTATAGAGGATCTGATGTCATAGACCTGCATAGCTCTAGAAGGATAACGGTGGCCATCTTGGTCAGGTGTTCTATAGAGGGTCTGATGTCATAGACCTGCATAGCTCTAGAAGGATAACGGTGGCCATCTTGGTCAGGTGTTCTATAGAGGATCTGATGTCATAGACCTGCATAGCTCTAGAAAGATAACGGTGGCCATCTTGGTCAGGTGTTCTATACAGGATCTGATGTCATAGACCTGCATAGCTCTAGAAGGATAACGGTGGCCATCTTGGTCAGGTGTTCTATAGAGGATCTGATGTCATAGACCTGCATAGCTCTAGAAAGATAACGGTGGCCATCTTGGTCAGGTGTTCTATAGAGGATCTGATGTCATAGACCTGCATAGCTCTAGAAGGATAACGGTGGCCATCTTGGTCAGGTGTTCTATAGAGGATCTGATGTCATAGACCTGCATAGCTCTAGAAGGATAACGGTGGCCATCTTGGTCAGGTGTTCTATAGAGGATCTGATGTCATAGACCTGCATAGCTCTAGAAAGATAACGGTGGCCATCTTGGTCAGGTGTTCTATAGAGGATCTGATGTCATAGACCTGCATAGCTCTAGAAGGATAACGGTGGCCATCTTGGTCAGGTGTTCTATAGAGGATCTGATGTCATAGACCTGCATAGCTCTAGAAAGATAACGGTGGCCATCTTGGTCAGGTGTTCTATAGAGGATCTGATGTCATAGACCTGCATAGCTCTAGAAGGATAACGGTGGCCATCTTGGTCAGGTGTTCTATAGAGGATCTGATGTCATAGACCTGCATAGCTCTAGAAGGATAACGGTGGCCATCTTGGTCAGGTGTTCTATAGAGGATCTGATGTCATAGACCTGCATAGCTCTAGAAGGATAACGGTGGCCATCTTGGTCAGGTGTTCTATAGAGGATCTGATGTCATAGACCTGCATAGCTCTAGAATGATAACGGTGGCCATCTTGGTCAGGTGTTCTATATATCATTCTATGAGTTTGATCT
>NW_024058484.1:0-54071 GCF_016432855.1 Salvelinus namaycush | reverse complement strand
TTGCTTTCGAAGACTTTAGAAAGGCAGGGCAGGATGGATATAGGTCTACAACAGTTTGGGTCTAGAGTGTCACCCCCTTTGAAGAGGGGGATGACCGCGGCAGCTTTCAGATCTTTAGGAATCTCAGACGATACGAAAGAGAGGTTGAACAGACCAGTAATAGGGGTTGCAACAATGGTGGCAGATAACTTTAGGAAGAGAGGGTCCAGATTGTCTAGCCCAGCTGATTTTTAGGCATCCAGATTTTGCAGCTCTTTCAGAATCAGCTGTCTGGATTTGGGTGAAGGAGAAGCGGGGGAGCTTGGGCAAGTTGCTGCGTGGTGTGCAGAGCTGTTAGCCGGGGTTGGGGTAGCCAGGTGGAAAGCATGGCCAGCCGTAGAAAAATGCTTATTGAATTGCTCTATTGTCGTGGTTTTATCAGTGGTGACAGTGTTTCCTAGCCTCAGTGCAGTTGGCAGCTGGGAGGAGATACTCTTATTGTCCATGGACTTTACAGTGTCCCAAAACTTTTTGGAATTAGTGCTGCAGGATGCATATTTCTGTTAGGAAAGTAAAGGCTAGCTTTTTCAAACTGACCGTGTGTATTGGTTTCTGACTTCCCTGAAAGTTTCATATCGCGGGGAATATTCGATGCTAGTGCAGTACACCACAGGGTGTTTTTGTGCTGGTCAAGGGCAGTCAAGTCTGGAGTGAACCAAGGGCAGACGTCAATTGTTGTACAACATCATGGCTACGCTGTTGGCATCACCTTTTACAGTGGATTTCTGCTGTTGTGGGCCTTTAACCATCTGTCTGTTTATGTTCGTCAAAAGAGAGATCAGGGTCGAGAGTAACGCCGAGGTCCTTCACAGTTTTATTTGACACGACTGTGCAACCATCAAGATTAATTGTCAGATTCAACAGAAGATCTCTTTGTTTCTTGGGACCTAGAACAAGCATCTCTGTTTTGTCCGAGTTTAAAAGTAGAAAGTTTTCAGCCATCCACTTCCTTATGTCTGAAACACAGGCTTCCAGCGAGGGCAATTTTGGGGCTTCACCATGTTTCATTGAAATGTACAGCTGTGTGTCGTCAGCATAGCAGTGAAAGTTAACATTAGGTTTCCGAATGACATCACCAAGAGGTAGAATATATAGTGAAAACAATAGTGGTCCTAAAACGGAACCGTGAGGAACACCGAAATTTACAGTTGATTTGTCAGAGGACAAACCATCCACAGAGACAAACTGATATCTTTGCGACAGATAAGACAAGGCCAGAACTTGTCCGTGTAGACCAATTTGGGTTTCCAATCTCTCCAAAAGAATGTCGTGAGCGATGGTATCAAAAGCAGCACTAAGGTCTAGGAGCACGAGGACAGATGCAGAGCCTCAGTCTGACGCCATTAAAAGGTAATTTACCACCTTCACAAGTGCAGTCTCAGTGCTATGATGGGGTCTAAAACCAGACTGAAGCATTTTGTATACATTGTTTGTCTTCAGGAAGGCTGTGCAACAGCTTTTTCTAAAAATGTTTGAGAGGAATGGGAGATTCGATATAGACCGATAGTTTTTTTACATTTTCTGGGTCAAGGTTTGGCTTTTTCAAGAGAGGCTTTATTACTGCCATTTTTAGTGTTTGGTACACATCCGTTGGATAGAGAGCCATTTATTATGTTCAACATAGGAGGGCCAAGCACAAGGGTCCAGTATGCAGCTTGAAGGTTTAGAGGCCATGAATATTTTCATCATTGTGTCAAGAGGTATAATACTAAAACACTTGTGTCTCCCTTGATCCTAGGTCCTGGCAGAGTTGTGCAGACTCAGGACTACTGCTTTGGAGTAATACGCAGATTTAAAGAGGAGTCCGTAATTTGCTTTCTAATGATCATGATCTTTTCCTCAAAGAAGTTCATGAATTTATTACTACCAAAAAAAATTTTGGATTGTTTTATTTTCCTCAATTAACTTCTTGGAAAAATAGGATGATCGAGCAGCAGTGAGGGCTCTTCGATACTGCACGGTACTGTCTTTCCAAGCTAGTCGGAAGACTTCTAGTTTGTTGTGGTGCCATTTCCGTTCCAATTTTCTGGAAGCTTGCTTCAGAGCTTGGGTATTTTCTGTATACCAGGGAGCTAGTTTCTTATGACAAATGTTTTTCGTTTTTAGGGGTGCGACTTCATCTAGGGTATTGCGCAAGGTTAAATTGAGTTCCTCAGTTAGGTGGTTACCTGATTTTTGTCCTCTGACGTCCTTGGGTAAGCAGAGGGAGTCTGGAAGGGCATCGAGGAATCTTTGGGTTGTCTGAGAATGTATAGCATGACTTTTGATGATCCTTGGTTGGGGTCTGAGCAGATTATTTGTTGCGATTGCAAAAGTAATAAAATGGTGGTCCGATAGTCCAGGATTATGAGGAAAAACATTAAGATCTACAACATTTATTCCATGAGACAAAACTAGGTCCAGAGTATGACTGTGGCAGTGAGTAGGTCCAGAGACATGTTGGACAAAACCCACTGAGTCGATGATGGCTCCGAAAACCTTTTGGAGTGGGTCTGTGGACTTCTCCATATGAATATTAAAATCACCAAAAATTAGAATATGATCTGCTATGACTACAAGGTCCGATAGGAATTCAGGGAACTCAGAGAGGAACGCTGTATATGGCCCAGGAGGCCTGTAAACAGTAGCTATAAAAAGTGATTGAGTAGGCTGCATAGATTTCATGACTAGAAGCTCAAAAGACGAAAACGTCATTTATTTTTTTGTAAATTGAAATTTGCTATCGTAAATGTTAGCAACACCTCCGCCTTTGCGGGATGCACGGGGTATATGGTCACTAGTGTAACCAGGAGGTGAGGCCTCATTTAACACAGATGTGATTGGCCATGTTTCAGTCAGGCCAATCTCATCAAGATTATGATCATTGACTATAACTGCCTTTGAAGTGAGGGATCTAACATTAAGTAACCCTATTTTGAGATGTGAGGTATCACAATCTCTTTCAATAATGGCAGGCATGGAGGAGGTCTTTATTCTAGTGAGATTGCTAAGGCGAACACCGCCATGTTTAGTTTTGCCCAACCTAGGTCGAGGCACAGACACGGTCTCAATGGGGATAGCTGAGCTGACTACACTGACTGTGCTAGTGGCTATCGGTGTCCTCATTAGCAGGGAGGAGTTTCTGCATTGAAATGATGTGTCCATCGCCCTCGTACCTCAATTTTGTTAAACACAGAAAGGGGCTTATATGGAGACCAAAAGTCGTCTGGCACACTGCTTAGAGTTTCAACAACATGAATAACTTATTTCTAGCCTACAATCATCGATGTTACTACTAATGTGAAAACAAGACAAAATATGACTATTGTTGCTCATTTTAAGACAATTGTCAAATAATTTGAACATTTATTACAGACGTCAATTGTTGTACAACATCATGGCTACGCTGTTGGCATCACTTTTTACAGTGGATTTCCGCTGTTGTGGGCCTTTACCATCTGTCTGACTTTGTTGTTCACACAGGAGAGAGACGGGACTACCGTGGGTCCTCTGGGGAGCCTCAACAACCTCATGATGCTGACAAGGCAGAGAAGAGTTTCTCCAGATCAGAACACCTCAAGAAACACCCGCAGAGATCCACAAGGAAGAAATCTCACTGCTGCTCTGACTGTGGGAAGAGATTCACCTCATCAGGAATTAAAATTCATCAGAGAACACACACAGGAGAGAAACCTTATAGCTGTGGTCAATGTGGGAAGAGTTTTAGTCGATTTGGCCATCTGACATTACACCAGAGAACACACACAGGAGAGAAACCTTATAGCTGTGTTCAATGTGGGAAGAGTTTTACTCATTCAACCAGCCTGATATCACACCAGAGAACACACACAGGAGAGAAACCGTATAGCTGTGATCAATGTGGGAAGAGTTTTGTTACATCTGGCCTTCTGAAGATACACCAGAGAACACACACAGGAGAGAAACCGTATAGCTGTGATCAATGTGGAAGAGTTTTGTTACATCTGGCCATCTGAAGATACACCAGAGAACACACAGGAGAGAAACCTTATAGCTGTGATCAATGTGGAAAGAGTTTTGGCCGATCTGGCCATCTGACATCACACCAGAGAATACACACAGGAGAGAAACCTTATAGCTGTGCTCAATGTGGGAGAGTTTTGGTACATCTGGCACTCTGACTCTACACCAGAGAATACACACAGGAGAGAAACCTTATAGCTGTGATCAATGTGGGAAGAGTTTTGGTCAATCTGGCACTCTGACTCTACACCAGAGAATACACACAGGAGAGAAATCTTATAGCTGTGATCAATGTGGGAAGAGTTTTGGTCAATCTGGCCAGCTGACATCACACCAGATAATACACACAGGAGAGAAATCTTATAGCTGTGGTCAATGTGGAAAGAGTTTTGGTCGATCTGGCCAGCTGACATCACACCAGAGAACACACAGGAGATAAATCTTATAGCTGTACTCAATGTGGGAAGAGTTTTGATACATCTAGCTATCTTATTGTACACCAGAGAATACACACAGGAGAGAAACCTTATAGCTGTGGTCAATGTGGGAAGAGTTTTGGTCAATCTAGCAATCTGACTCTACACCAGAGAATACACACAGGAGAGAAACCTTATAGCTGTGATCAATGTGGGAAGAGTTTTGGTCAATCTGGCACTCTGACTCTACACACCAGAGAATACACACAGGAGAGAAACCTTATAGCTGTGATCAATGTGGGAAGAGTTTTGGTCAATCTGGCCAGCTGACATCACACCAGATAACACACAGGAGAGAAATCTTATAGCTGTGGTCAATGTGGAAAGTTTTGTCGATCTGGCCAGCTGACATCACACCAGAGCACACACAGGAGAGAAATCTTATAGCTGTGTCAATGTGGAAGAGTTTTGGTCGATCTGGCCATCTGACATCACACCAGAGAATACACACAGGAGAGAAACTTATAGCTGTGGTCAATGTGGGAAGAGTTTTGGTCAATCTAGCACTCTGACTCTACACCAGAGAATACACACAGGAGAGAAACCTTATAGCTGTGGTCAATGTGGAAAGAGTTTTGGTCAATCTGGCCAGCTGACATCACACCAGAGAATACACACAAGAGAAATCTTATAGCTGTGGTCAATGTGGAAAGAGTTTTGGTCAATCTGGCCAGTGACATCACACCAGAGAATACACACAGGAGAGAAATCTTATAGCTGTGGTCAATGTGGAAGAGTTTTTCATCTGGCCAGTCTGACATCACACCAGAGAATACACACAGGAGAGAAACTTATAGCTGTGGTCAATGTGGAAAGAGTTTTGGTCGATCTGGCCAGCTGACATCACACCAGAGAATACACACAGGAGAGAAATCTTATAGCTGTGGTCAATGTGGAAAAGTTTTGGTCATCTGGCCTGACATCACACCAGAGAATACACACAGGAGAGAAATCTTATACCTGTGGTCAATGTGGGAAGAGTTTTACTTCATCTAGCAATCTGACTGTACACCAGAGAATACACACGGGAGAGAAACCTCATAGCTGTGATCAATGTGGGAAGAGGTACACTGATAAAAGATCTCTGATTAAACATCAGAAAATACATGGAGTTGTTTCATGATATCAATGAATTAATGTCACAATGTAAAATGTTTTAACATTGTAGTAGGAGTATTTTAATGATGTCATAATGTAGAATGTTTTAACATTGTAGTAGGAGTATTTAAATGATGTCACAATGTAGAAGCCTAAATGTTTGTCCCCTGTTCTATTGATTTCAACATGATATGGATATTAGCCTCAGGGGGAAAATCCAGGCTCTGAATTGGAAGAGTACTATTTATGTGATTTAACAAAAAGTGACTAACACAAAAAGAGCTGCGATCTATTTTCTACAAATTGTCCTCTAATCAGGGATGTACACATTATTCCCATATTCTGTGTGGTTTTTGAGCTGTTAGTTTTAACAGGACGCGTAACCTCATCTCCCTTCTGTCACACAATTAATTTTGACATGATATCGATGAGTGATGACAAATAAGGGTTGTGTTCGTTTGTTTAGCGACCCCTACATTTAAATGCATCACTCCAAAATGTAGCTGACTGTCTTCTGCGGGTTGTCATCTAACCAGTGAGGTTAAAGATATCTCCCATTTCCATGTGTTTGTTTAGTTGTGTTAGTTTCAACAGCACCTACAACCTGATTTCCCCCCTAATCGATATCAGTGATTTATTGCTACTTGTCAAAAACAACAGCGTTTCTGGTGCTTGTGCAGTTTATAAGGAGCTTGTTTAAAAAATATTATTATTGTGGCAGATGTTTGTGTATATACCACATGTTAGGTTTTCAATTTATCCCAAACTGTTTCTGCATATTGGTTATTGATTTGGACATGTTAAAACTGTGTTTTGACATTGGGCTATCCTACCAAGCAACTGTGCAACCAAATATTTCATATTTACATTTCATGTAACATTTGGTAATGATAATTATTTATGCAACCAACTGATAATTATATTGACATTGTTGCCCTGCTTTTAGAATATCAAGGTTAATTCTCAGATGTGCCAACCCAAATGTACTAGAGCATGACATTGGGGACTGGGACCCGATCCAACAACATGCCTATCTAGTGAACCCTGAAAAGAGAGAGAAGCTCCGCAGTGAGGTGGAAAGTTACTACGGATATCGCAGGAGTTTCCTCTTGAAATCAGACATGTCCGTGGTGAGGACAACTTGGTTGCTGATTGTCTCAAGGGGGGCAGTCAAAATGTTTTGTGTTTTGCGTTTAGCCAGTGCATTGCCATGGATCACAGTTTATTTTTACTGCACGTTTTTCCGTATTGGAGATGAGTTTTGTTTGGGCTCGTTCCAAGGGGACGAGAGTTCTAGAAGCTAGTCAGTTTTAGGAAGACGAGAGTTCTAGAAGCTAGTGGGTTTTAGGAAGACGAGAGTTCTAGAAGCTATAGAAAGAAAAATCTTTGTGGGAATAATAAAAAATAAATATTGTTTTTAATTGTTGTTTGCCAGTAGACAGACACCATGTTTATATTGGTGACGGTGAAGCATTGTAGTTGATTATAATGTGAAATGGAAGTTGTTTTCTGTTGTTGGTGAGCAAACTCTTAAGGTGTTAGTTAGTCTTTGGTTTTTCCATTTATGTTTTGAGGTTGGACTTTGGCACGTCTAGCTCGTTTAGCCCGTATAGCTCGTCAGCATGTAGGATGCACTGATTAGTGTCACCTCGTTAGTCAGTATGTGTTACACCTGTGCTGGCTTGTCCATCTCGTTAGTGGGAAGGTGTTTCACCTGAGCTGGTCCAGGTTCTATTTAAGAGTGTCTGGCCCAGTGCTCCAGTTGTCTTGATAGATGTGGAGAGTCAACACATTTAGTTGCTCCACCTTTTTGGTTTGCTTCCTGTCTTTAAGTTTGTTGTAGGTTTTTCTTTTGTTTGTCTCTTCTTGGGCAGATTTAGTGGGTCTCATGGTGGGTGTCTTTTAGGTCCCAGTTGTTGTTACTAGTCAACTTTCAGTCGACACCCCCATAGTGTCTTTGAGAACCCCTCCTAAAAAACAAGCTTATATTTTGGGTTGGATATTGCATCCAATTAGTGTTTTAATCAATGGCATTTCCTTAGAATGCTCATTGGTCTTTCAGTTGTTAATCTTCTGGTTTTTTTATCCTGTTATTTTTGTGTACTAAGTATTTCTGTTTATTTTCATTGTTTTCTCCTGTGAAGCCATTGTGTTTCATCCATGTCTGAAATGTGCTGTATAAATAAAGCTTGATTTGAACAAATTAACCCAATGACTGACCAATCAACAGACTCTTGGTCCATCTTAGTATGAAAAACAGTATCAATCCCACTTTTCCAGCCTGCTGAAGGCGTGGTGGAGTGGTAAACACCACCCCCGGCTCTACCAGGTGCTTGAGGTGGTCTCCCACAGCTCTGCTGGTGGAGTGGTAAACACCACCCCGGCTCTACCAGGGGGCTTGAGGTGGTCTCCCACAGCTCTGCTTATGTCATGTTCTGTGGCCTTGCTGTTCCATTTCTTTACTGCCCCTGCAACACAGAAACACATTTAGTCATATTATATAAAACACTCAAAGTAATGGATTTGGAGCATCTATGGCCTCAGTTACACCAGGCACCTAAATGTGACTTCCGTCATCTGATCACTCCAAGCTGCATTAGGTTCAGATCTACCAGGATGGGCCTTTGACAGTCTGGATGCAGTCAGGCCACTGAATATAAATAAGCAATGTAAAGAGATGGGGTGAATGAGTAGGGAAAAGTACATTTGACACAAATTACCTTCATAATATCAAAGAACAAATGTGTGTGCCTGAGGGGAAATTAACTTTCCTACAACCAAAAAGGGGTGAGAAATTACAACATCCTTGGGAAGTCCCTAGCCCGTTGAAGTTGTCATTTAAAAGGGTTAAGGTTAGGGGTTAGGGTAGGGATGTCCCAGAGATACCGGATAGCATTGACCATTGTGCATTCTTCTGTCTCTTTTACATAGCAGGTGATGGGTTCTGATTTCTCTCTAACTAACTAACTAAGGACGGTGACCTGTCTAGACGAGATGTTACAACGATCTGAATCGTCAACGGAGGTCTTCCTCTTTATATAGCCTGCTACAGCATGCAATACTATTAACTCACAAAGGGGCATAACGTTACATGGACCATACTATCCCATTTTGGAAACGGTACATGGACAATACTATCCCATTTTGGAAACGTTACATGGACAATACTATCCCATTTTGGAAACGTTACATGGACCATACTATCCCATTTTGGAAACGGTACATGGACAATACTATCCCATTTTGGAAACGTTACATGGACAATACTATCCCATTTTGGAAAACGTTACATGTACAATACTATCCCATTTTGGAAACGTTGCATGGACAATACTATCCCATTTTGGAAAACGTTACATGTCCGCCCCCTTGTGAGGGAAATTAATATCTTAGATGGTAGCTGTAGATGGGATTCAAATGCATAATGGTATTAATACAGTGTCTAGACTACTCTTTTGTATAAATGCCTTTCAGAATCCAAACACCAGTATTGCCACGCAGCAAAATGTTGCGTATATATATATAATATATATATATATAATCTGTCAAGTCAGCCTGATAAAATACTGACAATTTGTGTACAAAGATATCTTGAAATGTGATATTAGGCCTGTATGGCAGTACTGTTACTGTATGGCAGTACTGTATTGGCTAGTGCTTTCTCCAATATGTTCTTCTATTTTACATTACATTGTAAGTCGATGCAATTTATCTTTCAATATTATTTTATATATATATATATGTTTTAATGCTTGTAAGGACTATTCTTTGACACATTTCTCTTCCTTTGAAACTCTTATAGGACAGAACATGGACACAATGCAATTGGGATCAAGAAGAAGGTACAGATCTGTTGTAGGACAGCTGCATTTGAAGTGTACATTTAACCTACATAGCAGTCAATACAAACTGACATCTCTTAGCATACAAATGTGTGCCAAGGATCTTTTCAGATCTTCTCATAAATGAATCAAGTCCATGGAATGGATATAGACAAAAAGGTAATTCAAGGACTATCAGAGGTTAGAGAGGCGAGGCAGGGGTGAGGACATCATCCTGCTATTTTGACAGTCCCTGAAGGACAATACAGAAGAGGTATTTGCTCTTATTCCTTCCCTTTCTCTAATGTATTTTGTAATAAAATTAGCAAGTGTAGTAAGATCATTGCTTACTTGACTAGGACTGGAGACCACAGCAGCGATTCTGCTCTTGCCCTACCTCTTCAATGAGGACCCGAGTGGCCTTTATGTCCGTGACAAGGTATGCCTATGCACCAATCATCTGTTTCTTCATAAACATAGGTGTGCATGCTGATATAAAACTACAGCTGAACATTTGTTATGTTCTTTGTTAATTGTATGTGTATTCATCTTTTCTTACTTTTGCTGACACAGATTTCATCGCTCTTCACTCCTTTACTGCACATCGGCGGAAATCCATTTCACATGAGAGTGAAATCCTGCTGGCCTTTGATGGGGAGAACATCCACGCCCTCGAGGACGTCCCCATGGGACTTGGGGCACTGCTACGGCTGAATTTTCTATTTTCCCTTAAATTTCCCAAAAATGTCAGAAAAAAATCTTATGTTAAGTTACTGTGTTCTGGGGATAAGAGCAGTTGGGGTGAAGTTACCAGGGCCGGTAATAAAGATGGCAAACTTCCTAACATAACTAAGTGGATATGATATACACACTAAACCTGAAAAATCTGTATTTAGCATCAAGTCTACAATATTGTTAGTTTACTAATGATTCATTTTTAATGTACATCATTATTTATATATATTTTTTTATGTCATGAAAAGCACTGTACAAAGTAAATGTATTTATTATGGTCTGACATGTCTGCAGAAATGTTGCAATTTTGTAAATATTAATTCACATTTGTTGTGCCACTAAATAATTATTTAAATCAATATTGTCAATATTATTGAAATATATCTTTATAATGGAGGGAGGGTGGACAGGGAGTTAAAATAATGAACCCCAAAAGGTTTTTTGAGGAACCATTATAAAGGGTTCTTCAAAAAACTTATAGGGGTTCCCCCACAGTTTCAATTTGAGGACCCCCTAAAGGATACTCCAGGAACCTTTACTTTTTAGAGTGTATATTGATAAAAGTCACCTTGTCCGAGAGACATTTACATAGTTATACACAACCCGATTTGGGATTACTATTTTGGGGCGAAACAGCAGCCACAACAGACAGACCTGATATCGCCCATAATTCAACGTCCTTGGACGTCACGTGCTGAGTGGGTATGACCAAAGTTATTCTGTTTAGCTGCACTTTGTAGTACATTTTTCCACTATAATAAATGTTTCTGATGCCACATAGCCCGTTTTCAAAGGGAGTCGTTGGTTTTGAGAGGCAGTCGCTTTTTGTCTTAAAGTATTTTCTCAACTGCGATACCAACTCCAGTCAGCAGATGGCGATGTGCGTCTTTCAGGTGATTCTGCAACAGTGGCGTATAATCTAGTGGACGGGACGCTTCTTCAACATCAGCTAGTCAGACACCTTGGTTCACTAACTTTATGGAAAAAGGCTTATTCAATAAATCTAGCAACTCTTTTCATACTGGGAAAATACAGGAATACACACTCAGAGCCTCCTGACTGGGCCCTGTTTACACCTCCACACAGGAATACACACTCAGAGTGTCTTTGAGTCGACTGACTCTCAGATCATCCTCCACTGACTGGGCCCTGTTTACACCTTCAAGGTGCCCCCTCACACAGGAATACACACTCAGAGCCTACGAGGCTTTTCTAAAAACTACAATTTGCATGGTTCGCTCACCTCTTTTTTTTTTAAACTACGTTTGAGATGTGGTATCCACTCGGCTCGCTGCGTCTCAGATCAAAGGTGGGTCCATCTGCTCCATTCCCAGTCTCCCTGAGATCCCAAGTTAGAGGGATCCCTGGTGCACCATTTACCCAGGTCATCAGGAGCGGTCACCAAGTGAAGATTAACATCCCCAAAAGTGGTTAATTTCTTTCATATCAAATGAGACAAACTTATCACACAAGTCAGAGATATTCTTAAACTAAATCTTTATTCACTTATTAATAAGGGAGCAGGTCAATACAACGTGCACATACAAAGTGAATCAATTGAGTGCTCTACGATAATGATGGCTGGTCGACAAATCACCCCCAGATGATTCGTTGAGAGCCACGATACAAAAGTACAAAAGTCTTTTACATCCAAGATACCAACCTTTCAACCTACATGACCAACAACAGATGTATAGAACTGGTCACAAGGTTAAGATTTGTATGAAAGATACTTATAATTCACAGCAGACAGTATCTGCTGTAAAAGCAGTACTCTTTGTGTAGAGACCAGGGTCTGGCCCTGAGGTCATCTCTCCCTGGTACCATATAGAACAGAAACATTAACTCATACTTTGGAATGCGGTCTCTTTAGGTTTTATCACCCAAAAGACATTGTAAATCTCCTGTCAATGTTTTCTCCCAGAGGCCCATCCTCAGTAGAACACACAGACACAATAGTTCTAAGAACCCTCTATTCTGTTGCATAAAACAACCATTTGATGCAATAAAAGTATTATAACATAATGTTGCAGTTTTGCCCTCAGTGTCCACTGAAAGTTGACTAGTAACAACAACTGGGACCTAAAAGACACCCACCATGAGACCCACTAAATCTGCCCAAGAAGAGGCAAACAAAAGAAAAACTGACACCAAACTTAAAGACAGGAAGTAAACCAAAAAGGGGGAGCAACTAATGGTGTTGACTCTCCACATCTATCAAGACAACTGGAACACTGGCCAGACACTCTTAAATAGAACTTGGACCAGCTCAGGTGAAACACCTTCCCACTAACGAGATGGACAAGCCAGCACAGGTGTAACACATACTGACTAGCAAGGTGACACCAATCAGTGCGCCCTACGTGCTAACGAACAACCTCAAAACATAAATGGAAAAACCAAAGCCTGGAACACCTTTCCCCTTAAAATAACAAATAAATCCTATAATTTTTGTTGGACAAGTTTGCTCACCACCAACAGAAAACAACTTCCATTTCTCAATATAATCAACTACAATGCTTCACCTTCAATATAAACATAGTGTCTACTGGCTGTCAACAATTAAAATCAAGAAAAAAACACGTATTTCTAAATAATAATATACAATCGTATTATTTTTTTCTCCTTTTTCTTTCTATATAATCCTAAAACTCACTAGCTTCTAGAACTGTCGTCTTCCTAAAACTCACTAGCTTCTAGAACTCTCGTCTTCCTAAAACTCACTAGCTTCTAGAACTCTCGTTTTCATGTCGGATCCATAGTAGTACCTTTCCACCTCACTGCGGAGCTTCTCTCTCTTTTCAGGGTTCACTCAACAGGCATGTTGTTGGATCGGGGCCCAGTCCCCAATGTCATGCTCTAGTACATTTGGGTTGGCACATCTAAGAATTAACCCTGCTATTCTAAAAGAAGGGCAACAATGTCAATATAATTATACCCGAAAATTGTCAGTTGGTTGCATAAATAATTATGATTACCAAAGGTTACATGAATTGTAAATATGAACGATCAAAACCAAATGGACACCCCTTTGTTAATATGTATTGTCAATAATTAACTTAATGGTAAGGCATGGTATAATAAAAAATATTTGGTTGCATAGTCTTATTTTCAACGACTTTTCAATTACATTGTTCTAGGTGGGATAGCCTCAATGTCAAAACACAGTTTAACGTGTCCAAATCAATAACCAATATGCAGAAACAGTTTGGGATAAATTGAAAACCTAAACATAACATGTGCTATTTACACAAACATCTGCCACAACAATCATATTTCTTGTATTTTTTTTAAACAAGCTCCTTATAAACTGCACAAGCACAAGAAATGCTGTTGTTTTTACAAGTAGCAATAAATCACTGATATCGATTAGGGGGGAAATCAGGTTGTACTTGCTGTTGAAACTAACAACTAAAAAAAACACGTGGAAATGGGAGATATATTTTACCTCACTGGTTACAGGACAACCTGCAGAAGACAGTCAGCTACATGTTGCAGTGATGCATTTAAATGTAGGGGTCGCTAAACAAAGGAACGCAACACTTATTTGTCAAAACTAATCGATATCATGCTAAAATAATTTGTGTGACAGGATGGAGATGAAGTTGCACGTCCTGTTAAAACTAACAGCTCAAAAACCACACGGAATCTGGGAATAATGTGTACATCCCTGGTTAGAGGACAACTCGTTTTTTGTTAGTCACTTTCTGATAAACTCATAAATAGTACTCTTCCAATTCAGAGCCTGGATTTTCCCCCTGAGGCCAATATCCATATCATGTTGAAATCAATAGAACAGGGGGCAAACGTTTAGGGTTCTACATTGTGACATCATTAAAATACTCCTACTACAATGTTAAAACATTCTACATTGTGACATCATGAAAATACTCCTACTACAATGTTAAAACATTCTACATTATGACATCATTACACACTCCTCCTACAATGTTTAAACATTCTACATTGTGACATTATTTCATTGATATCATGAAACAACTCCTTGATGTATTTTATGTTTAATCAGAGATCTGAGACACAGGGGAAGGGAAGTATCCCTTCCCCTGTGTGTGTCCACTTGTGTATATTCAGGCTGTTTTGCTGAGTAAAACTCTTCCCACATCGATCACAGCTATAAGATTTCTCTCCTGTGTGTGTTCTAAGGTGTATAGTTAGATAGCTAGAAGTAGTAAAACTCTTCCCACATTGATCACATAACGGATTCTCTCCTGTGTGTGTTCTCTGGTGTACTGTCAGATAGTTAGAAGTACTAAAACTCCTCCCACATTGATCACAGCTATATGGTTTCTCTCCTGTGTGTGTTCTCTGGTGCACTGTCAGTTGGCCAGATTGACAAAAACTCTTCCCACATTGATCACAGCTATAAGGTTTCTCTCCTGTGTGTGTTCTCTGGTGTATTGTTAGAGAGCCAAATGTAAAAAAACTCTTCCTACATTGATCACAGCTATATGGTTTCTCTCCTGTGTGTGTTCTCTGGTGTGCAGTCAGATCGCTAGATGTAAAATAACTCTTCCCACATTGAGCACAGCCATATGGTTTCTCTCCTGTGTGTGTTCTTTGGTGTGCAGTCAGATCGCTAGAATTAACAAAACTCTTCCCACATTGAGCACAGCCATATGGTTTCTCTCGTGTGAATTCTCTGATGAATTTTAATGCATGATGAGGAGGTAAATCTCTTCCCACATTGACCACAGCAATAAGGTTTCTCTCCTGTGTGGAATCTCTGATGAATTTTAATGCCTGATGAGGAGGTGAATCTCTTCCCACAGTCAGAGCAGCGGTGAGGTTTCTTTCCTGTCGATCTCTGCTGGTGTTTCTTGAGGAGTTCTGACGTGGAGAGACTCTTCTCTGCCTCGGCAGCGTCATGATGTAGTTGAGACTCCCCAGAGGATCCACGATAGTCCCGTCTCTCTCCTGTGTGAACAACAAAGTCAGACAGGTTAAAGGGCCACAACAGCAGAAATCCACTGTTTATTTGAGGTACAAGGTGATGCCCAGAGGTCTGTTAAATTATTTTACAATTGTCTTAAGACAGTCAAACCTAAGCAGTGTACCAGACGACCTTCGATCTCCAAAAAGGTCCCTTTCTGTGTTTGCTAAAATTGCAGCACGAGGGCGATGCACACACAATTTGATTGCAGAAACACCTCCCTGCTAATGAGGAAACCACTAGTTATGGATGTAATATATCTGCCTGGAGCAAAAATGGTGAGCAAAGATTTTAGTTTTCCACAATGTAGTCTGAATATTACAGCGCAAGATCAGGAGTGCTACTGAAGGAAACTCACATTAAGCTCTGTGTCTATTCACTAATTCACCACCGTGGGGGAAAACCCAGGGCAGTTCTCATAGGCTGACAGCAAAAATAGCCTCCATTTCCAGGTTGTTTATGAGTGCATTTCACATTACTTTTGGATAATAACTGTAACACTCGTTTGAATCTCCTGCTTAATATGTTTGTGTTATTGCCGCAAATCAACTGCTTTATACTTATAAAACACTTTAACCAGTAAAATGCTCTTTAGCTAGCTTTGCCATCAGCCTGAAACTGAGGGTTTGTACATTAAGTGTTTAACAAATTGGCCCATAACTTCACCTAACAACAACATAGACCTACTGTAGGACCCATAACTTCACCTAACAATAACATAGACCTACTGTAGGACCCATAACTTCACCGAACCTCAATAACTACAGACATACTAGAGCATATGTGTGTTGTACAATAGCCTATATATCAAAGAACAGTTCACCACAAATGATGAGCTAAGTATCTCTGTGTGCAAACAGACTAAAGAGACCCTACTGTAAATGTAACGGATGTGAAATGGCTAGCTAGTTAGCGGGTACGCGCTAGTAGCATTTCAATCAGTTACGTCACTTGCTCTGAGACTTAAGTAGGGTTTCCCCTTGCTCTGCAAGGGCCGCGGCCTTTGTGGAGCGATGGGTAACGATGCTTCGTGGGTGACTGTTGTTGATGTGTGCAGAGGGTCCCTGGTTCGCGCCCGTGTCGGGGCGAGGGGACGACGTAAAGTTATACTGTTACATAAATCAAGCAGACAATAACATTATACACATCAATTTGTTAGGGATGTTGGATCCAACGTGGAGCACGGCATAATTGTCTTTACCAGAGTAATGAATGAAGAAGCACTTTGGTTGTTGTTGCATGTCGTGATGTTTGTTATGTGACTGGAATTCAGAAAATGATTTCCTGGATCAGCTGATGATAGTTGAACATTTGACTTTAACTAAACAGCTACAGTATTAAGAATGATGTGTAATTATTGAAGAACCGCGTTAATGACCGTATCAATTTGAGTGTTGTCAATAAAGCTAAGACTTAAATGTATATTTATACACTGCTCAAAAAAATAAAGGTAACACTTAAACAACACAATGTAACTTCAAGTCAATCACACTTCTGTGAAATCAAACTGTCCACTTAGGAAGCAACACTGATTGACAATAAATTTCACATGCTGTTGTGCAAATGGAATAGACAAAAGGTGGAAATTATAGGCAATTAGCAAGACACCCCCAAAAAAGGAGTGATTCTGCAGGTGGTGACCACAGACCACTTCTCAGTTCCTATGCTTCCTGATTGATGTTTTGGTCACTTTTGAATGCTGGCGGTGCTCTCACTCTAGTGGTAGCATGAGACGGAGTCTACAACCCACACAAGTGGCTCAGGTAGTGCAGTTCATCCAGGATGGCACATCAATGCGAGCTGTGGCAAAAAGGTTTGTTGTGTCTGTCAGCGTAGTGTCCAGAGCATGGAGGCGCTACCAGGAGACAGGCCAGTACATCAGGAGACGTGGAGGAGGCCGTAGGAGGGCAACAACCCAGCAGCAGGACCGCTACTTCCGCCTTTGTGCAAGGAGGTGCACTGCCAGCGCCCTGCAAAATGACCTCCAGCAGGCCACAAATGTGCATGTGTCTGCTCAAACGGTCAGAAACAGACTCCATGAGGGTGGTATGAGGGCCCGACGTCCACAGGTGGGGGTTGTGCTTACAGCCCAACACCGTGCAGGACGTTTGGCATTTGCCAGAGAACACCAAGATTGGCAAATTCGCCACTGGCGCCCTGTGCTCTTCACAGATGAAAGCAGGTTCACACTGAGCACATGTGACAGACGTGACAGAGTCTGGAGACGCCGTAGAGAACGTTCTGCTGCCTGCAACATCCTCCAGCATGACCGGTTTGGCGATGGGCCAGTCAAGGTGTGGGGTGGCATTTCTTTGTGGGTCCGCACAGCCCTCCATGTGCTCGCCAGAGGTAGCCTGACTGCCAATAGGTACCGAGATGAGATCCTCAGACCCCTTGTGAGACCATATGCTGACACATGCACATTTGTGGATGCGGGCAGCGATTGGTTGAAGAGCATGCATTTAGTTTTACTAGCATATAAGAGCAGTTGGAGGCCACGGAAGGAGTGTTGTATGGCGTTGAAGCTCGTATGGAGGTTTGTTAACACAGTGTCAAAAGAAGGGCCAGATGTATACAGAATGGTGTCGGCTGCGTAGAGATGGATCAGAGAAACACCCACAGCAAGAGTTACATCATTGATATATACAGAGAGTCAGCCTGAGAATTGAACCCTGTGGCACCCCCATAGAGACTGCCAGAGGTCCGGACAACAGGCCCTCCGATTTGACACACTGAACTCCATCAGAGAAGTAGTTGGTGAACCAGGCGAGGCAGTCATTAGAAAAACCGAGGATACTGAGTCTGCCGATAAGAATATGGTGATTGACAGAGTCGAAAGCCTTGGCCAGGTTGATGAAGACGGCTGCACAGTACTGTCTTTTATCGATGGCGGTTATGATATCGTTTAGTAACTTGAGCGAGGCTGAGGTGTACCCGTGACCAGCTCGGAAACTGGATTGCACAGCGGAGAAGGTACGGTGGGATTTAAAATGGTCAGTGATCAGTGAGTTTGTTAACTTGACTTTCGAAGACTTTAGAACGGCAGGGCAGGATGGATATAGGTCTGTAATATTTTGTGTCTAGTGTCACCCCCTTTAAAGAGGGGGATGACCTCGGAAGCGTTCCAATCTTCAGGAATCTCGGACGATACGGAAGAGAGGTCGAACAGACTAGTAATAGGGGTTGCCACAATGGCGGTGGATAATTTTAGAAAGAGAGGGTCCAGATTGTCTAGCCCAGCTGATTTGTAAAGGTCCAGGTTTTGCAACTCTTTCAGAACATCAGCTATCTGGATTTGGGTGAAGGAGAAGCTGGGGAGGCTTGGGCAAGTATCTGCTGGGGGGGGGGAGCTGTTGGCCGGGGTTGGGGTAGCCAGGAGGAAAGCATGGCCAGCCATAGAGAAAGGCTTATTGAAATTCTTAATTATCGTGGAGTTATCGGTGGTGACAGTATTTCCTAGCCTCAGTGTAGTAGGCAGCTGGGATGAGGTACTCTTATTCTCCATGGACTTTACAGTGTCCCCAAAACGTTTTGGAGTTAGAGCTACAGGATGCAAATTTCTGTTTGAAAAAGCTAGCCTTTGCTTTCCTAACTGACTGTGTGTATTGGTTCCTGACTTCTCTGAAAAGTTGCATATCGCAGGGACTATTCGATGCTAGTGCAGTACTCCACCGGTTGTTTTTGTACTGCCCGAGGGCAGTCAGGTCTGGAGTGAACAAAGGGCTATATCTGTTCTTAGTTCTACATTTTTTGAAAGGGGCATGCTTATTTAAGGTGGTGAGGAAATTACAATTAAAAAACAACCATGCATCCCCTACTGAAAGGATGAGGTCAATATCCTTCCAGGATATATCCAGGTTAACGGATTTAGGGTTGTACCTGGTGGGTTCCTTGATCATTTGTGTGAGATTGAGGGCATCTAGCTTGGATTGTAGGACGGCGGGGGTGTTAACCTCACTAGGGTAGGGGGCACTATTTTCACCTCCGGATGAAAAGCGTGCCCAAAGTAAACTTGGTAGATTTAGATAGTGTTTTCTATCTATCACAGGTCTAAAAGATATAGCAGATCCGTATCATATTGGGTGAGGCGGGTTGCCGGAAGGTATATTAAATTTTTTAAAATGAAAAAGATTGAAATATATTGCAATATATACAAAAAAGGTTGAAAAAAAACAAACCATTTACAACAAACACGTCTTAATGCTACGCCATCTTGAATTATAAAATGACTCTGTTAAAAACCATTGGATTTAGCAAACTCTGAAATTATTTAGGATTTCTGTGCCCACGAAATCTGTTTTCCCAGCGTAACATAAGGAGACACTAAATGATACGTAGTTCGAGTGCATTTCAGAATACAAAAAAACTGTCCGACAGCAAGATCCCGTATTTAAGTTGAAGTTCATCATATGACAAGGGTAACATTATGACTGTAACTACTGTTCCCTGAAGGAGGGAAATTAGGTACAACATAGTACAACATCAAATCCACGCCTTGCTGGAAGCCCCGCCTTCCACAGGTGATGAGAGTGAGACTTGGATTTATTCCTTAAATTTAATACTGCTCTTCACCGACCCAGGAAAGGCGGGGACAAACAGGCGTTGTACCTCATTTCCCTCCTTCAGGGAAGTGCAATTATAATCAAAGTTACACTCCCTTTCAGTCATTCAACTTCGGTACAACATACTACGGGGAAATACAATCATTCCCGATGCCGACCCCTACGGATACTAAATGAAACAGCCCATGGCAGACCACCCAGACTTGACCCTACAAGATGCGCCAGTTTTGTCAATTTATTTGTTGTCTTTTGTTTGAAACACTCCTGTCAATGTTGAGTAAGGACACACACACCTGATTACACATATAGTAGTAGGACTAGTCTACCTGGCCGGCACACAAATGTAGGCCTATGAATGTGCCCATTTGGGGATGTCTGATAGTATTTCTCATTGTCTTAACGCTGCACCACTAATGAGTTGTGGAGCTTCTCAAAGTAACTTTTTCTTCACCTCCAAACAGCAAGTAAACAAAATCTAATCAAAATCAATTAAAAATGACAATAGTTCCTCAAAGTAAAACAGCAAGTAAAAATCACAATCAAATGCAAAAAAATCAAAATCAATTGCGAATGACAATAGTTCCTCAAAGTATTTTCGTAAAATATTTCCAGCTCTCACCCTTTCGATAACCACTCAGCATTAAAGGGAAAAACGTAATTCTATGATCCAGTGGAAATGTCATAAAATACCTGAGTACTTCTTATCCTTTGCACAAATAGCCTATAGCTGTGTCTGTCCAGAACTCACTGGAGCAGGAAACTGAGGGCCTAGAATATTTTATATAATGTTGCAAGCTTGCTATCCGAGTTTCCTGACCCAGTTGATAGTTGAAACAATGTTTCAAGTTTGTAGTAGACAGGCCATGTGCAGCCAATGTGATTTCTAGGATATTTATTTTTATCAGGATATTTTCTACCTGCAGAATGCAATGTTTTAATTTGTTGGCTTTGTGTCGGCTATCTTTACATAGTTGGCAATGGCAATAACAGTTACTTTTAGATTTGTATAATTTTCATTTAGATAGATTGTAGATTAATCACAGACAATAATTTTGAGATACTATTATAAATTAAATGAAACTGTTCCAGTAAAATGTGCATATGAAAATCATAACTGGCACGCAGATTGGTAGAAATGGTCAGATAAATTGGCACTCCAACTGGAAAAGGTTGCAGACTGATGGTGTAGTCTATTACTAGTCTATTAGTCTATCTATCTGTAGTCTATTACTGCAAACTTCAGGAGCAAAACAGCAGAATTTACGAAGTCCAGCAGCGGAGGGGGGACTCCCTCTGGTCGGGTTGTGTTGACGACCGGCTCCCTCTGGTCGGGTTGTGTTGACGACCGGCTCCCTCTGGTCGGGTTGTGTTGACGACCGGCTCCCTCTGGTCGGGTTGTGTTGACGACCGGCTCCCTCTGGTCGGGTTGTGTTGACGACCGGCTCCCTCTGGTCGGGTTATGTTGACGACCGGCTCCCTCTGGTCGGGTTATGTTGACGACCGGCTCCCTCTGGTCGGGTTATGTTGACGACCGGCTCCCTCTGGTCGGGTTATGTTGACGACCGGCTCCCTCTGGTCGGGTTATGTTGACGACCGGCTCCCTCTGGTCGGGTTATGTTGACGACCGGCTCCCTCTGGTCGGGTTATGTTGACGACCGGCTCCCTCTGGTCGGGTTATGTTGACGACCGGCTCCCTCTGGTCGGGTTGTGTTGACGACCGGCTCCCTCTGGTCGGGTTATGTTGACGACCGGCTCCCTCTGGTCGGGTTATGTTGACGACCGGCTCCCTCTGGTCGGGTTATGTTGACGACCGGCTCCCTCTGGTCGGGTTATGTTGACGACCGGCTCCCTCTGGTCAGGTTATGTTGACGACCGGCTCCCTCTGGTCGGGTTGTGTTGACGACCGGCTCCCTCTGGTCAGGTTATGTTGACGACCGGCTCCCTCTGGTTATGACTTCGAGTCATTTGTGTGTCTTAATTATTTAATCAAACAGAATGCTTAAAGCATCATACAAGTTCAGTACATATAGATTTTATAAAAACACATGGGGCGATTGGTAGAAAGAACAGATGACTCTTGGTTGACCAAGATGTATTTTAGTTGGGGACAGCACTAGAACATGATTTTGGGGATCCCAGGTGGCGCAGCGGACACTTCATCTCAGTGCTTGAGGCGTCACAACAGACACCCTGGATCAAATCCAGGCTGTATTACAACCGGTCGTGATTGGGAGTCCCATAGGGCGGCGCACAATTGGCCCAGCACCGTCCAGTGTAGGCAGTCATTGTAAATAAGAATTTGTTCTTAACTGACTTGCCTAGTTAAATAAAGGTTACATTTAAATAAATAAGTAAATAGTGTTTCATGACAAACCATTTTTTACAAATCTGTCAAGGCACCAACGTTGAGAAGGGTTTAAAACAAAGGTTTCAAACCAATTCATGAATGTAATTGCATCTAGGTATGTCTTGCCATTAATGTAAAGGCATGGAAAAAAATTGGCTGAATATTATACAATGACTTAACAGCTCTAATAATTAGCCTCCACAGGAAATCTACACTGGCAATTCTAGAATATACGATATAGCCTAGAAACCTGGTTAAACTATCACTATGACATCATGGATGAATACTAGAATATACTATATAGCCTAGAAACCTGGTTACACTATCATTATGACATCATGGATGAATTCTAGAATATACTATATAGCCTAGAAACCTGGTTAAACTATCATTATGACATCATGGATGAATACTAGAATATACTATATAGCCTAGAAACCTGGTAAAACTATCATTATGACATCATGGATGGCCAGTCCTTGTATTCATAGTGTAGTGAATTCAGGGTATAGCCCTGAGCTGGACTCCAACCTGGGTCCAGCGACTGTCAAGCCAACACCTTATAACTGTTATGCCAAGATGTCTGAACTTCTTGACGAGGTCGGTAGGTGTTGGGTTACGGTTGCTACAATAGCTTTCTCTATGAATTTGAGAGTGGTTACATTTCTCCAGCCCCCATCCCTCAGCTGTTTACCAAACCAAGTCTCTTGGCAGCCATTTTGTTGCTGTTTAAATCCTAGGTTGTCCCTTTAAAAAAGCCACACATCAATCAACCAATCTGAAGTTGAAACAATAACAAAGCAGTCATTCCACCACTGTTTTGGTAATAAGATGATGATGGGCCTGGAGACATTTAACTACTCTCAAATTCATAGACAGACCTATGGATGCAAGGACTGACCATCCATGATATCAACATTATAGTTTTAACAATGTTGAGGCTGTTGATTTACATTGTTTCTAAACATTGGAGTAAAAAAAGCTTCTTTTTGGGTTCTTATGGGGAACAACAGTTGAACTAAGCTCATGAGGCATGTGTTATATTCTCCAAGAATCAATGGCTATTACAGATTTCCCTTTTAACACCAAACATCAGTTCAACAACTGCAGAGTTTGTACCTCTGTATTTAAGACAGTACTTACCAGTGGTAATCACGGCCCGGTTTCTCAAAACCATCTTATGGCTAAGTTCATCTTTAGAACCACAGGATGCCTTAAATTGCGTTTGGGAAATCGGGCCCAGATATTCAGTTTCTTCCTCCTCTTCTTCCGATGAGACCGTAAACTCCCCATCCTCCGCTTTCACTTCAAAAACTGAATCCTCCTCATCTTTTACTGTAACACCCTCCTCCTCTTTCACTCTGAACGCCTCTTCTTTCACTGTAACGTCTTCCTCTTCTTTCACTGAAACGTCTTTATCTTCTTCTTTCAGGGTAACAACCTCACCCTCTGCTTGTTTTTGTATTGTAACATCCTTCTCTTCCTCCTCCTCTTTGATGAGAGCTTCTTTCTCCGTCCAACAGACCGTCTCTTCTTCAGCAGGAAGAGAGTAATTTAGTGAACTCATGGTCGGAGATGTTAGCTAGCTAGGCTAATGCTAACTTAACCAGCCCGCTAGCTGAATAATAACAACAGCACCGTAAATATGAAATTAAATAGGATAACTAACCAACTAGACGACAGACAAGGGTTTAAAATACAGTGGCTAATATACACTAAAGCGTCTAAAGAGCTTTATGGGTTCGGCTACTTTGGCTAGCAAGCTACCGAGGTGGCGGACTAACTGTTGCTGCTGCTGAAAGAAGCGTTCCGTCCACTAGATTATACGTCACACTAACAGCATTGCGTTCCGTCCACTAGATTATACGTCACACTAACAGCATTGCCTTAAAATCGCACACCGCCATCTGCTGACTAGAGTGGGTAACGCTCAGTCTGAACCTCTGACTGCGATGGAGATGTGCGACTTTAAGACAATGACGCTAGTGTGACGTAAAATATATATTATATAATGTTCAGACAAAAAGTTAGTGTAGGAAGCATGAGTTTTTACTCACCAGTGTAACAATACAGTGTGGTTAAAGACTTAGTAACTTAGTTGTGTTCACGATCTGGTTCCCTATAAGCACAACCAGTTATGTTCTTGAATTATCACATATGTATTAATTTATTTCGGGATTCTGGGTAATCCACAGCAGATTTATGGAGAATTGCTGTGGGTGAGTTCAAAATTGAATAGTCCCGGGATAGAAATATATAAAGTTGACATTACATCATAAAATCCACGTTTTAATACATTAGCAATTTATGTTTTAGGAACTACTGTTGTTGGTTTGGCGTCAAATAAGCCTCTCTTTATATGTTATTTGCCAAATCTCAGTTTTCCATGTGGGTTTTATGCTAAAGTTCCCTCTTTCAAGTTGGTATCTAACTGGAAAATGCATCATCTTTAGGAGTGCTATTTTTACCCTGTCGACTACTGATCATTCATCCACACTGTGTGTCTCATCAATGCAGGTCATTTATGACAAATGTATAAAGTATATGTTTTATAAATTCATGAACACCAGACAGTTTATTAGCCCGGTTTTGTTAGTTTAGGTGTATTATACTTCCTCGCCTGTAGAGGGGGACATTGGGTCATTTTCCAGGTTAATTTGATATATTTTGATACTAAAATGGATGACAGTTTATTCTGATGTAGTGAATATGAGACACATGGAAACAATTGATTCATTTATAATAGTAAATTAGGAATTAGTAGGAATTGTTAAATCCACTATACGATCACAATGACTTTGATAGACATTTCAATTGTTTTTTTGTTAGTATATTATATGGCATATTTATGTAGAATTGCTGTGGGAGTGCTATTTATATCCCGTCACTACTGATCATTCATCCAGACTGTGTGTGTCCCATCATTGCAGCTTTGGAAATAAATGAACTATCCATCCATTGCTCCTTCCTGTGTTGACTCACTGACTTGAGAGACCATGAAGGTCACACTAGCTCGATAGGTTGATATCTAGCTCAAGCTTCACCTCATGCTTTTCATTAACTGTGTGGTTGTGTTATCTAGTGGGAACCCGTTAGCACGGTGGGCTCTGGTGCCTTCTTGCCGTGGGCTCAAAATGACAGAGGAAATCAACCTGCTTGAAATCAACCGGCTCCAGCTCGCTGACCATAACCGTGCTGATTGGCTACGCTGGTTAGGCTAATAGCTAGTTTTCTAAATAGCTAACGTTAGCTGGCCGGCTAAGATTACTGCATATAGCTAACGTTAGCTGGCCGGCTAAGATAACTGCATATAGCTAACGTTAGCTGGCAGGCTAAGATAACTGCATATAGCTAACGTTAGCTGGCAGGCTAAGATAACTGCATATAGCTAACGTTACCTGGCCGGCTAAGATAACTGCATATAGCTAATGTTAGCTGGCCGGCTAAGATAACTGCATATAGCTAACGTTAGCTGGCCGGCTAAGATAACTGCATATAGCTAACGTTAGCTGGCCGGCTAAGATAACTGCATATAGCTAACGTTAGCTGGCTGGCTAAGATAACTACATTTAGCTAACGTTGGCTGACTGGCTAATATAACTGATAACTGCATATAGCTAACTAAGATAACATTCTTTGATATTTGGTTAGATGGCGTTTTGTATTTCCAAAACGTTGGTTTACTTTAAATCACTCAAGTCATGAGTGCAAACGATTGGCTTAATTTGAAGTTCTACATTTTGTTAGGATTTATGTTTATGCACTATAGCCTGTTAGCATATTGTTTGAAGATGAATATTGTTTTGTTACACACACACACACACACAAACAATACAGATGTGTGTAAGGACTGACCAACACAGGCCATAAAAGCTGTGGTCAGTCTGGAGAGGGGAGGGGTGCATCACTCTAGGCCAACCAGGGGGGTTGAGAGACTGTTCAGTACCATATTAGGAATTGTTTGAGTGAAGAATCAAGGGGAGACACAAGACGGAGCTACTCTACCCAGCAACCAGATGTGGACAAAGAAAAGCGCCAAGGGGCTTGGACAAGTTCGGGTGCCCCCAAAAGCGGAGCAAGAGTATAAACCATGCTAAGCCTATACTATGATAGGCCAACCTCACAAAGGAGGAGCAAGAGTATTAACCATGCTAAGCCTCTACTATGATAGGCCAACGGGAAGAGTTGGAACTAAAACTGTCATAGTATAAAAACTACTATTTGAGTACATTCCACAGTTCTCTGATCTACCCTGCGTGGTGATACAGTGAACCCGTATATACGAGAATTGCATTTACCGTTTATCGTTTGAGTTTAATTAAAATACTTAAAATATATTCGGTGACTCTGAATCACATTTTGTCCTGATGCCAGAAATCTCTTTACATTTGAAGTTATTTCTGTTGTAGTTTACATCATAGGGAATAGGCTAGTCCTCCATATTACTTCACACCTAACTTTATCATTATTCTGAATTATGATTGGTTTAATGTAATAACTCCAAAAATAGAACAGTGAGGTGTAACTTTACATTGGGAAAAATATTTTATTTTATCTTTTTTATAAACAATACAAAACATACAAACGACAACATCATACAAACATTAACTACATCACACCTGTCCAGGCCCACTAGAACACACCTCCATCTCCATTAACTACATCACACCTGTCCAGACCCACTAGAACACACCTCCATCTCCATTACCTACATCACACCTGCCCAGACCCACTAGAACACACCTCCATCTCCATTAACTACATCACACCTGCCCAGACCAACAAAACACACCTCCGTCTCCATTAACTACATCACACCTGCCCAGACCCACTAGAACACACCTCCATCTCCATTAACTACATCACACCTGCCCAGACCCACTAGAACACAGCCCCATCTCAAGTGGCCGCATCAGCACCATTTTATTTCTCTCCGTCACTTTAAACTTTTAGATAACAAAGCATTTGACCTTTCTATTGAATTAACAACAGAGGATTGGTTGATTTCCAGGTTTTAATTAAGTATAATATTTAAGATGATTTATGAGAAAAGTATCGTCCAACTCTGGGGTATCTCACTGCACCCTCAAATGCCATGTTTTGAAATATACAGACAGACACATTAAAAGTAATTTTACATTTTATAACTGTTTTTCTGACAGCCAACTTTCTAACTCCGCCCATAACTTTATGACATCATAACATTCCCAGAAGGATTATTGAGTCATTGTTAGTTTTACACTGAAGACGTGACTCTGCCGTTGTGCTGTAGAATTTGTGATTTTTGTCTCTTGTATAATAAGGGACTATCATTTGTCCCAACATCACAGACCACAGACTTTGATGCTGTTAAAGACTTCCAAAAGTGTTTCTGCAGTTTAAGATCAACTGAGTTTTTTTAATGGGGTTTCTCCCTGTGCACCTGCCAATGTAAATCCTTTGAACGAGACAAGTTACCAGCCAGGACATATTGCTAATGTTCTTCCCATTAATAACCTGAATGACAATTAACTTGTGGGCGGTTGTGGTGATGACGTCCTATTCGATGACGTCGTCCATCGGGATTCCCCCCCCAAAAAAAGAAGACGCTCTGGATTGATCACTGGAGACAGATGTCAAGGAGGAAGTTGATCATCAGGAGTCAGATGTGAAGGAGGAGGTTGATCATCAGGAGTCAGATGTGAAGGAGGAGGTTGATCATCAGGAGTCAGATGTGGAGGAGGAGGTTGATCATCAGGAGTCAGATGTGAAGGAGGAGGTTGATCATCAGGAGTCAGATGTGAAGGAGGAGGTTGATCATCAGGAGTCAGATGTGAAGGAGGAGGTTGATCATCAGGAGTCAGATGTGAAGGAGGAGGTTGATCATCAGGAGTCAGATGTGAAGGAGGAGGTTGATCATCAGGAGTCAGATGTGAAGGAGGAGGTTGATCATCAGGAGTCAGATGTGAAGGAGGAGGTTGATCATCAGGAGTCAGATGTGAAGGAGGAGGTTGATCATCAGGAGTCAGATGTTAAGGAGGAGGTTGATCATCAGGAGTCAGATGTGAAGGAGGAGGTTGATCATCAGGAGTCAGATGTGAAGGAGGAGGTTGATCATCAGGAGTCAGATGTGAAGGAGGAGGTTGATCATCAGGAGTCAGATGTGAAGGAGGAGGTTGATCATCAGGAGTCAGATGTGAAGGAGGAGGTTGATCATCAGTGAACCTCTAGGATTGTGGCTGGGCTGGCGTTTCCACTTCCAGCTTGGTCATATATTTTGATACATTGAATGTTGATATTGCGAATCTATGTTATATATTTGTACCTCCTGTTTCATGAAGTGATGTCACTAAGTATTGCCCCTATATATACAATGCATTCGGAAAGCATTCAGACCCCTTCACTTTTTCCACATTTTGTTACGTTACAGCCTTATTCTAAAATTGATTCAATCATTTTTTCCCTTCATCAATCTACACAATACCCAATAATGACATCACAATACCCCATAAGACATCACATTGCCCCATAATGACATCACAATACCCCATAATGACAAAGCAAAAACAGCTACATAAATGAAAAAAATAGATTTTCTTTAAAAAACAAGGACATTTCTAAGTGACCCCAAACTTTTGAATGGTAGAGTACATCTACATCACAGGTGTCAAACTCATTCCACGGGGGGCCGAGTGTCTGCGGGTTTTCGCTCCTCCCTTATACTTGATTGATGAATTAACATCACTAATTAGTTAGGAACTCCCCACACCTGGTTGTCTAGGGCTTTATTGAAAGGAAAAACCAAAAACCTGCAGACACTAGGCCCTCCGTGGAATGAGTTTGACACCCCTGATCTACATGATGTATTGTTACACCATGTAGGAGCAGTATAGACCTAGTCTGTTCATTATATACATCTACATGATGTATTGTTACACCATGTAGGAGCAGTATAGACCTAGTCTGTTCATTATATACATCTACATGATCTATTGTTACACCACATTGGAGCAGTATAGACCTAGTCTGTTCATTATATACATCTACATGATGTATTGTTACACCATGTAGGAGCAGTATAGACCTAGTCTGTTCATAATATATATCTACATGATGTATTGTTACACCATGTAGGAGCAGTATAGACCTAGTCTGTTCATTATATACATCTACATGATGTATTGTTACACCATGTAGGAGCAGTATAGACCTAGTCTGTTCATTATATACATCTACATGATCTATTGTTACACCACATTGGAGCAGTATAGACCTAGTCTGTTCATTATATACATCTACATGATGTATTGTTACACCATGTAGGAGCAGTATAGACCTAGTCTGTTCATTATATACATCTATATGATGTATTGTTACACCATGTAGGAGCAGTATAGAACTAGTCTGTTCATTATATACATGATGTATTGTTACACCATGTAGGAGCAGTATAGACCTAGTCTGTTCATTATATACATCTACATGATGTATTGTTACACCATGTAGGAGCAGTATAGACCTAGTCTGTTCATTATATACATCTATATGATGTATTGTTACACCATGTAGGAGCAGTATAGACCTAGTCTGTTCATTATATACATCTACATGATGTATTGTTACACCATGTAGGAGCAGTATAGACCTAGTCTGTTCATTATATACATGATGTATTGTTACACCATGTAGGAGCAGTATAGACCTAGTCTGTTCATTATATACATCTACATGATGTATTGTTACACCATGTAGGAGCAGTATAGACCTAGTCTGTTCATTATATACATCTATATGATGTATTGTTACACCATGTAGGAGCAGTATAGACCTACAGTAGCTATCTGATAATTTAGATGTAATATAACTTAATGAAACTGCCTTAAATATGCTGTGGTAAACATTTTTTATTCGCACTAATCAATCAACACATTCCTGTCTTTGTATGTCTCAATATAATGGCATTATTTAATTAAATCCATTTAAAATAATCTTTGTCTGAAAATAAAATATGATCCTCAACTGCATTTCCCCTCCAGTCAGCAGACGGCGATGTGCGTCTTTCAGGCGCACATCATTTCACCTTGTCGCTCAGGTAGGGTATCAGCCTGAGCTATTTAAAAACACTTTTTCAACATTTCAAAATAGCAGTTAGTTTAGTTTGATGTAAATAAAGATAGCCGAGAAGTGGGACTGTGTCATTGTTTCTGACAAGATCTCTCATTGATCTCAGGTTCAGCCACCAGGGGGCCCCAAAGCTCTTTGAAAAGTTCATGTGAATAGTTACCACTTCTCAGGAGATGATAGACTTAGCCTTTCAAATGTTTTGTAATGATGGGATGGCTATTGAACAGAACTTTAAAACCTGGTTTTCTTGTATGTACCAGTTCATGAAATCACACATTTGACCTTTATGCTCACTGAGTCTGTACATAGTCAAAGCTTTCCTTAAGTTTGGGTCAGTCACAGTGGTCAGGTATTCTGCCCTTTCTCCGCCTCTCTCCCTTTTCACTCCCTCTCTCCGCCTCTTTCCCTTTTCACTCCCCTCTCTCCGCCTCTCTCCCTTTTCACTCCCCTCTCTCCGCCTCTCTCCCTTTTCACTCCCCTCTCTCCGCCTCTCTCCCTTTTCACTCCCTCTCTCCGCCTCTCTCCCTTTTCACTCCCTCTCTCCGCCTTTCTCCCTTTTCGCTCCCTCTCTCCGCCTCTCTCCCTTTTCACTCCCTCTCTCCGCCTCTCTCCATTTTCACTCCCCTTTCTCCGCCTCTCTCCCTTTTCACTCCCGTCTCTCCCTTTTCACTCCCCTCTCTCCGCCTCTCTCCCTTTTCACTCCCTCTCTCCGCCTCTCTCCCTTTTCACTCCCCTCTCTCCGCCTCTCTCCCTTTTCACTCCCCTCTCTCCGCCTCTCTCCCTTTTCACTCCCTCTTTCCGCCTCTCTCCCTTTTCACTCCCTCTCTCCGCCTCTCTCCCTTTTCACTCCCTCTCTCCGCCTCTCTCCCTTTTCACTCCCTCTCTCCGCCTCTCTCCCTTTTCACTCCCCTCTCTCCGCCTCTCTCCCTTTTCACTCCCCTCTCTCCCTTTTCACTCCCCTTTCTCCGCCTCTCTCCCTTTTCACTCCCTCTCTCCGCCTCTTTCCCTTTTCACTCCCCTCTCTCCGCCTCTCTCCCTTTTCACTCCCCTCTCTCCGCCTCTCTCCCTTTTCACTCCCCTCTCTCCGCCTCTCTCCCTTTTTACTCCCCTCTCTCCGCCTCTCTCCTTCTTTTTACTCCTTCTCTCCGCCTCTCTACCTTTTCACTCCCTCTCCCTCTCTTAGAACTTCCCATTTGAATCAATAAGGATTGCAGTTGTGGGTGACTATCTGGGTGGAGCAGACTGGGAGGCTGGTATTCTGACCTGGGCTGGAGCAGACTGGGAGGCTGGTATTCTGACCTGTGCTGGAGCAGACTGGGAGGCTGGTATTCTGACCTGGGCTGGAGCAGACTGGGAGGCTGGTATTCTGACCTGTGCTGGAGCAGACTGGGAGGCTGGTATTCTGACCTGTGCTGGAGCAGACTGGGAGGCTGGTATTCTGACCTGGGCTGGAGCAGACTGGGAGGCTGGTATTCTGACCTGGGCTGGAGCAGACTGGGTGGCTGGTATTCTGACCTGGGCTGGAGCAGACTGGGAGGCTGGTATTCTGACCTGGGCTGGAGCACACTGTGCTGGATCAGACTTGGAGACTGGTATTCTGACCTGTGCCGGAGCAGACTGGGAGACTGGTATTCTGACCTGTGCTGGAGCAGACTGGGAGACTGGTATTCTGACCTGGGCTGGAGCAGACTGGTAGGGTGGTGCAGTGTCATCAGGCTGTGTGGTGGAGGCCATCCTGTTCTCGGGTTCTGCTTGTGTTTTGCCAACCACCAGGTCATTATAACCACCAGGTCATTATAACCACCAGGTCATTATTACCACCAGGTCATTATTACCACCAGGTCATTAGAACCACCAGGTCATTAGAACCACCAGGTCAGGGAGAAGAGCCTCACTCTGACCTCTGTCGAGTTGAAGTATCTGCTCTCCAGTTGAAATTTCAGCTCTGGTGCAGATGTGCCCATCTGCTCTCCAGGTGTAGACCCAGGGGGCCCGTTTAGAACCTTTTTAGGACATTTCGAGATGACAGATGTTTGTGTTTGGTCTATTAATGTACCTGTGAGTTGAAATTTTTATCATTTTTGCATTTTTGACAAAATTAGACTCCTTTAAAGTGCCAGTTTTTCGCTCAGGTAGGGTATCAGCCTGAGCTATTTAAAAACACGTTTTCAACATTTCAAGATAGTAGTTAGTTTAGTTTGATGTAAATAAAGATAGCTGAGAAGTGGGACTCTGTCATTGTTTCTGACAAGATCTCTCATTGATCTCGGGCTCAGCCACCAGGGGGCACCAAACCTCTTTGAAAAGTTCATGTGAATAGTTACCACTTCTCAGGAGATGATAGACTTAGCCTTTCAAATGTTTTGTAATGATGGGATGGCTATTGAACAGAACTTTAAAACCTGGTTTTCTTGTATGTACCAGTTCATGAAATCACACATTTGACATTTATGCTCACTGAGTCTGTACATAGTCAAAGCTTTCCTTATGTTTGGGTCAGTCACAGTGGTCAGGTATTCTGACCTTTCTCCGCCTCTCTCCCTTTTCACTCCCCTCTCTCCCTTTTCACTCCCTCTCTCCGCCTATCTCCCTTTTCACTCCCTCTCTCCGCCTCTCTCCCTTTTCACTCCCTCTCTCCGCCTCTCTCCCTTTTCACTCCCTCTCTCCGCCTCTCTCCCTTTTCACTCCCTCTCTCCGCCTCTCTCCCTTTTCACTCCCCCTCTCCGCCTCTCTCCCTTTTCACTCCCTCCCTCTCCGCCTCTCTCTCTTTTCACTCCCTCTCTCTCCCTTTTCACTCCCTCTCTCTCCCTTTTCACTCTCTCTCTCCCTTTTCACTCCCTCTCTCCGCCTCTCTCCCTTTTCACTCCCTCTCTCCGCCTCTCTCCCTTTTCACTCCCTCTCTCCGCCTCTCTCTCTTTTCACTCCCTCTCTCCGCCTCTCTCCCTTTTCACTCCCCTCTCTCCGCCTCTCTCCCTTTTCACTCCCCTCTCTCCCTTTTCACTCCCCTCTCTCCGCCTCTCTCCCTTTTCACTCCCTCTCTCCGCCTCTCTCCCTTTTCACTCCCTCTCCGCCTCTCTCCCTTTTCACTCCCCTCTCTCCGCCTCTCTCCCTTTTCACTCCCCTCTCTCCGCCTCTCTCCCTTTTCACTCCCTCTTTCCGCCTCTCTCCCTTTTCACTCCCTCGCTCCGCCTCTCTCCCTTTTCACTCCCTCGCTCCGCCTCTCTCCCTTTTCATTCCCTCTCTCCGCCTCTCTCCCTTTTCACTCCCCTCTCTCCGCCTCTCTCCCTTTTCACTCCCCTCTCTCCCTTTTCACTCCCCTCTCTCCGCCTCTCTCCCTTTCACTCCCCTCTCTCCGCCTCTCTCCCTTTTCACTCCCCTCTCTCCGCCTCTCTCCCTTTTCACTCCCCTCTCTCCCTTTTCACTCCCCTCTCTCCGCCTCTCTCCCTTTTCACTCCCTCTCTCCGCCTCTCTCCCTTTTCACTCCCTCTCTCCGCCTCTCTCCCTTTTCACTCCCTCTCTCCGCCTCTCTCCCTTTTCACTCCCTCTCTCCGCCTCTCTCCCTTTTCACTCCCTCTCTCCGCTTCTCTCCCTTTTCACTCCCTCTCTCCGCCTCTCTCCCTTTTCACTCCCTCTCTCCGCCTCTCTCCCTTTTCACTCCCTCTCTCCCTTTTCACTCCCTCTCTCCGCCTCTCTCCCTTTTCACTCCCTCTCTCCGCCTCTCTCCCTTTTCACTCCCTCTCTCCGCCTCTCTCTCTTTTCACTCCCTCTCTCCGCCTCTCTCCCTTTTCACTCCCCTCTCTCCGCCTCTCTCCCTTTTCACTCCCCTCTCTCCCTTTTCACTCCCCTCTCTCCGCCTCTCTCCCTTTCACTCCCCTCTCTCCGCCTCTCTCCCTTTTCACTCCCCTCTCTCCGCCTCTCTCCCTTTTCACTCCCCTCTCTCCCTTTTCACTCCCCTCTCTCCGCCTCTCTCCCTTTTCACTCCCTCTCTCCGCCTCTCTCCCTTTTCACTCCCTCTCTCCGCCTCTCTCCCTTTTCACTCCCCCTCTCCGCCTCTCTCCCTTTTCACTCCCTCCCTCTCCGCCTCTCTCTCTTTTCACTCCCTCTCTCTCCCTTTTCACTCCCTCTCTCTCCCTTTTCACTCTCTCTCTCCCTTTTCACTCCCTCTCTCCGCCTCTCTCCCTTTTCACTCCCTCTCTCCGCCTCTCTCCCTTTTCACTCCCTCTCTCCGCCTCTCTCTCTTTTCACTCCCTCTCTCCGCCTCTCTCCCTTTTCACTCCCCTCTTTCCGCCTCTCTCCCTTTTCACTCCCCTCTCTCCCTTTTCACTCCCCTCTCTCCGCCTCTCTCCCTTTTCACTCCCCTCTCTCCGCCTCTCTCCCTTTTCACTCCCCTCTCTCCCTTTTCACTCCCCTCTCTCCGCCTCTCTCCCTTTTCACTCCCTCTCTCCGCCTCTCTCCCTTTTCACTCCCTCTCTCCGCCTCTCTCCCTTTTCACTCCCCTCTCTCCGCCTCTCTCCCTTTTCACTCCCCTCTCTCCGCCTCTCTCCCTTTTCAATCCCTCTTTCCGCCTCTCTCCCTTTTCACTCCCTCGCTCCGCCTCTCTCCCTTTTCACTCCCTCGCTCCGCCTCTCTCCCTTTTCACTCCCTCTCTCCGCCTCTCTCCCTTTTCACTCCCCTCTCTCCGCCTCTCTCCCTTTTCACTCCCCTCTCTCCCTTTTCACTCCCCTCTCTCCGCCTCTCTCCCTTTCACTCCCCTCTCTCCGCCTCTCTCCCTTTTCACTCCCCTCTCTCCGCCTCTCTCCCTTTTCACTCCCCTCTCTCCCTTTTCACTCCCCTCTCTCCGCCTCTCTCCCTTTTCACTCCCTCTCTCCGCCTCTCTCCCTTTTCACTCCCTCTCTCCGCCTCTCTCCCTTTTCACTCCCTCTCTCCGCCTCTCTCCCTTTTCACTCCCTCTCTCCGCCTCTCTCCCTTTTCACTCCCTCTCTCCGCCTCTCTCCCTTTTCACTCCCTCTCTCCGCCTCTCTCCCTTTTCACTCCCTCTCTCCCTTTTCACTCCCTCTCTCCGCCTCTCTCCCTTTTCACTCCCTCTCTCCGCCTCTCTCCCTTTTCACTCCCTCTCTCCGCCTCTCTCTCTTTTCACTCCCTCTCTCCGCCTCTCTCCCTTTTCACTCCCCTCTCTCCGCCTCTCTCCCTTTTCACTCCCCTCTCTCCCTTTTCACTCCCCTCTCTCCGCCTCTCTCCCTTTCACTCCCCTCTCTCCGCCTCTCTCCCTTTTCACTCCCCTCTCTCCGCCTCTCTCCCTTTTCACTCCCCTCTCTCCCTTTTCACTCCCCTCTCTCCGCCTCTCTCCCTTTTCACTCCCTCTCTCCGCCTCTCTCCCTTTTCACTCCCTCTCTCCGCCTCTCTCCCTTTTCACTCCCTCTCTCCGCCTCTCTCCCTTTTCACTCCCTCTCTCCGCCTCTCTCCCTTTTCACTCCCTCTCTCCGCCTCTCTCCCTTTTCACTCCCTCTCTCCGCCTCTCTCCCTTTTCACTCCCCTCTCTCCGCCTCTCTCCCTTTTCACTCCTCTCTCTCCCTTTTCACTCCCCTCTCTCCGCCTCTCTCCCTTTTCACTCCCTCTCTCCGCCTCTCTCCCTTTTCACTCCCTCTCTCCCCCTCTCTCCCTTTTCACTCCCTCTCTCCGCCTCTCTCCCTTTTCACTCCCTCTCTCCGCCCCTCTCTCTTTTCATTCCCTCAGGTATTCAGGTATTCTGCCACTGTGTACTCTCTGTTTAGGGCCAAATAGCATTCTAGTTTTCTCTGTTTTTTTGTTAATTCTTTCCAATGTGTCAAGTAATGATCTTTTTGTTTTCTCGTGATTTGGTTGGGTCTAATTGTGCTGTTGTCCAGGGGCTCTGTGGGGTGTGTTTATGTTTGTGAACAGAGCACAATGACCAGCTTGCTTAGGGGACTCTTCTCCAGGTTCATCTCTCTGTAGGTGATGGCTTTGTTAATGGCCCATACCCTCCCCATCACAAATCAGCCCTGCCATTGTTTGTATTCATACTGTTTTGTAAAGAATGGCTTCTTGTCTGTTAGGTTGTATTCCACTGGGAAAGTGATTACAGTTTTCTCAGTGACTTTGGTGCATTTCTTAGATCAAAAGTGCAATTCTTGATACTACTTGTACAAATTCCAAATCATCTAGTCACTTGTGCACATCATTAAAGCAATTTCTTATTCCTTTGAACAAATTGCAATTGATAATGTACAAGTGTCAGCTTTTTTCCACATTATCAATTGCTCACGTCATGTTGATCAAAATATAGTAGATGGTTCTCTGTTGAATAGTCTTACCCCTCAAAACATCTAGGCATTAGTTCCTTGCATAAGCCATTACATGCTAAATTGTTTAACTATTTGTCATAAACTGTCAACCTCTCTCCGCCTCTCTCCCTTTTCACTCCCCTCTCTCCCTTTTCACTCCCCTCTCTCCGCCTCTCTCCCTTTTCACTCCCCTCTCTCCGCCTCTCTCCCTTTTCACTCCCTCTCTCCGCCTCTCTCCCTTTTCACTCCCTCTCTCCGCCTCTCTCCCTTTTCACTCCCCTCTCTCCACCTCTCTCCCTTTTCACTCCCTCTCGCCGCCTCTCTCCCTTTTCACTCCCTCTCTCCGCCGCTCTCCCTTTTCACTCCCTCTCTCCGCCTTTCTCCCTTTTCACTCCCTCTCTCCGCCTCTCTCCCTTTTCACTCCCTCTCTCCGCCTCCCTCCCTTTTCACTCCCTCTCTCCGCCTCTCTCCCTTTTCACTCCCTCTCTCCGCCTCTCTCCCTTTTCACTCCCTCTCTCCGCCTCTCTCCCTTTTCACTCCCTCTCTCCGCCTCTCTCCCTTTTCACTCCCTCCCTCTCCGCCTCTCTCCCTTTTCACTCCCTCTCTCTCCCTTTTCACTCCCTCTCTCTCCCTTTTCACTCTCTCTCTCCCTTTTCACTCCCTCTCTCCGCCTCTCTCCCTTTTCACTCCCTCTCTCCGCCTCTCTCCCTTTTCACTCCCTCTCTCCGCCTCTCTCCCTTTTCACTCCCTCTCTCTGCCTCTCTACCTTTTCACTCCCTCTCTCCGCCTCTCTACCTTTTCACTCCCTCTCCCTCTCTAAGAACTTCCCATTTGAATCAATAAGAATTGCAGTTGTGGGTGACTATCTGGGTGGAGCAGACTGGGAGGCTGGTATTCTGACCTGGGCTGGAGCAGACTGGGAGACTGGTATTCTGACCTGGGCTGGAGCAGACTGGGAGGCTGGTATTCTGACCTGGGCTGGTGCAGACTGGGAGGCTGGTATTCTGACCTGGGCTGGAGCAGACTGGGAGGCTGGTATTCTGACCTGGGCTGGAGGAGACTGGGAGGCTGGTATTCTGACCTGGGCTGGAGCAGACTGGGAGGCTGGTATTCTGACCTGGGCTGGAGCACACTGTGCTGGAGCAGACTGGGAGACTGGTATTCTGACCTGTGCTGGAGCAGACTGGGAGACTGGTATTTTGACCTGGGCTGGAGCACACTGTGTTGGAGCAGACTGAGAGGCTGGTTGGCTTACCTGGGCTGGAGCACACTGTGCTGGAGCAGACTGGGAGGCTGGTATTCTGACCTGGGCTGGAGCAGACTGGGAGGCTGGTATTCTGACCTGTGCTGGAGCAGACTGGGAGACTGGTATTCTGACCTGGGCTGGAGCACACTGTGCTGGAGCAGACTGGGAGACTGGTATTCTGACCTGTGCTGGAGCAGACTGGGAGACTGGTATTCTGACCTGGGCTGGAGCAGACTGGTAGGCTGGTGCAGTGTCATCAGGCTGTGTGGTGGAGGCCATCCTGTTCTCGGGTTCTGCTTGTGTTATGCCAACCACCAGGTCATTATAACCACCAGGTCATTAGAACCACCAGGTCATTATTACCACCAGGTCATTATTACCAACAGGTCATTATAACCACCAGGTCATTATTACCACCAGGTCATTATAACCACTAGGTCATTATTACCACCAGGTCATTATTACCACCAGGTCATTATTACCACCAGGTCATTAGAACCACCAGGTCATTATTACCACCAGGTCATTATTACCACCAGGTCATTATAACCACTAGGTCATTATAACCACCAGGTCATTATAACCACCAGGTCATTATAACCACCAGGTCATTATTACCAACAGGTCATTATTACCAACAGGTCATTATAACCACCAGGTCATTATAACCACCAGGTCATTATAACCACCAGGTCATTATAACCACCAGGTCATTATAACCACCAGGTCATTATAACCACCAGGTCATTATAACCACCAAGTCATTATAACCACCAGGTCATTATAACCACCAGGTCATTATAACCACCAGGTCATTATAACCACCAGGTCATTATAACCACCAGGTCATTATAACCACCAGGTCATTATAACCACCAGGTCATTATAACCACCAGGTCATTAGAACCACCAGGTCATTATTACCACCAGGTCATTAGAACCACCAGGTCATTATTACCACCAGGTCATTATAACCACCAGGTCATTACAACCACCAGGTCATTATTACCAACAGGTCATTATAACCACCAGGTCATTAGAACCACCAGGTCAGGGAGAAGAGCCTCACTCTGACCTCTGTCGAGTTGAAGTATCTGCTCTCCAGTTGAAATTTCAGCTCTGGTGCAGATGTGCCCATCTGCTCTCCAGGTGTAGACCCAGGGGGCCCGTTTAGAACCTTTTTAGGACATTTCGAGATGACAGATGTTTGTGTTTGGTCTATTAATGTACCTGTGAGTTGAAATTTTTATCATTTTTGCATTTTTGACAAAATTAGACTCCTTTAAAGTGCCAGTTTTTCGCTCAGGTAGGGTATCAGCCTGAGCTATTTAAAAACACGTTTTCAACATTTCAAGATAGCAGTTAGTTTAGTTTGATGTAAATAAAGATAGCTGAGAAGTGGGACTCTGTCATTGTTTCTGACAAGATCTCTCATTGATCTCGGGTTCAGCCACCAGGGGGCACCAAACCTCTTTGAAAAGTTCATGTGAATAGTTACCACTTCTCAGGAGATGATAGACTTAGCCTTTCAAATGTTTTGTAATGATGGGATGGCTATTGAACAGAACTTTAAAACCTGGTTTTCTTGTATGTACCAGTTCATGAAATCACACGTTTGACATTTATGCTCACTGAGTCTGTACATAGTCAAAGCTTTCCTTAAGTTTGGGTCAGTCACAGTGGTCAGGTATTCTGCCACTGTGTACTCTCTGTTTAGGGCCAAATAGCATTCTAGTTTTCTCTGTTTTTTTGTTAATTCTTTCCAATGTGTCAAGTAATTATCTTTTTGTTTTCTCATGATTTGGTTGGGTCTAATTGTGCTGTTGTCCAGGGGCTCTGTGGGGTGTGTTTATGTTTGTGAACAGAGCACAATGACCAGCTTGCTTAGGGGACTCTTCTCCAGGTTCATCTCTCTGTAGGTGATGGCTTTGTTAATGGCCCATACCCTCTTCATCACAAATCAGCCCTGCCATTGTTTGTATTCATACTGTTTTGTAAAGAATGGCTTCTTGTCTGTTAGGTTGTATTCCACTGGGAAAGTGATAACAGTTTTCTCAGAGACTTTGGTGCATTTCTTAGATCAAAAGTGCAATTCTTGATACAACTTGTACAAATTCCAAATCATCTAGTCACTTGTGCACATCATTAAAGCAATTTCTCATTCCTTTGAACAAATTGCAATTGATAATGTACAAGTGTCAGCTTTTTTCCACATTATCAATTGCTCACGTCATTTTGATCAAAATATAGTAGATGGTTCTCTGTTGAATAGTCTTACCCCTCAAAACATCTAGGCATTAGTTCCTTGCATAAGCCATTACATGCAAAATTGTTTAACTATTTGTCATAAACTGTCAACCTCTCTCCGCCTCTCTCCCTTTTCACTCCCCTCTCTCCCTTTTCACTCCCCTCTCTCCGCCTCTCTCCCTTTTCACTCCCCTCTCTCCGCCTCTCTCCCTTTTCACTCCCTCTCTCCGCCTCTCTCCCTTTTCACTCCCTCTCTCCGCCTCTCTCCCTTTTCACTCCCCTCTCTCCACCTCTCTCCCTTTTCACTCCCTCTCGCCGCCTCTCTCCCTTTTCACTCCCTCTCGCCGCCGCTCTCCCTTTTCACTCCCTCTCTCCGCCTTTCTCCCTTTTCACTCCCTCTCTCCGCCTCTCTCCCTTTTCACTCCCTCTCTCCGCCTCCCTCCCTTTTCACTCCCTCTCTCCGCCTCTCTCCCTTTTCACTCCCTCTCTCCGCCTCTCTCCCTTTTCACTCCCTCTCTCCGCCTCTCTCCCTTTTCACTCCCTCTCTCCGCCTCTCTCCCTTTTCACTCCCTCCCTCTCCGCCTCTCTCCCTTTTCACTGCCTCTCTCTCCCTTTTCACTCCCTCTCTCTCCCTTTTCACTCTCTCTCTCCCTTTTCACTCCCTCTCTCCGCCTCTCTCCCTTTTCACTCCCTCTCTCCGCCTCTCTCCCTTTTCACTCCCTCTCTCCGCCTCTCTCCCTTTTCACTCCCTCTCTCTGCCTCTCTACCTTTTCACTCCCTCTCTCCGCCTCTCTACCTTTTCACTCCCTCTCCCTCTCTAAGAACTTCCCATTTGAATCAATAAGAATTGCAGTTGTGGGTGACTATCTGGGTGGAGCAGACTGGGAGGCTGGTATTCTGACCTGGGCTGGAGCAGACTGGGAGACTGGTATTCTGACCTGGGCTGGAGCAGACTGGGAGGCTGGTATTCTGACCTGGGCTGGTGCAGACTGGGAGGCTGGTATTCTGACCTGGGCTGGAGCAGACTGGGAGGCTGGTATTCTGACCTGGGCTGGAGGAGACTGGGAGGCTGGTATTCTGAGCTGGGCTGGAGCAGACTGGGAGGCTGGTATTCTGACCTGGGCTGGAGCACACTGTGCTGGAGCAGACTGGGAGACTGGTATTCTGACCTGTGCTGGAGCAGACTGGGAGACTGGTATTTTGACCTGGGCTGGAGCACACTGTGTTGGAGCAGACTGAGAGGCTGGTTGGCTTACCTGGGCTGGAGCACACTGTGCTGGAGCAGACTGGGAGGCTGGTATTCTGACCTGGGCTGGAGCAGACTGGGAGGCTGGTATTCTGACCTGTGCTGGAGCAGACTGGGAGACTGGTATTCTGACCTGGGCTGGAGCACACTGTGCTGGAGCAGACTGGGAGACTGGTATTCTGACCTGTGCTGGAGCAGACTGGGAGACTGGTATTCTGACCTGGGCTGGAGCAGACTGGTAGGCTGGTGCAGTGTCATCAGGCTGTGTGGTGGAGGCCATCCTGTTCTCGGGTTCTGCTTGTGTTATGCCAACCACCAGGTCATTATAACCACCAGGTCATTAGAACCACCAGGTCATTATTACCACCAGGTCATTATTACCAACAGGTCATTATAACCACCAGGTCATTATTACCACCAGGTCATTATTACCAACAGGTCATTATAACCACCAGGTCATTATAACCACCAGGTCATTATAACCACCAGGTCATTATAACCACCAGGTCATTAGAACCACCAGGTCATTATAACCACCAGGTCATTATAACCACCAGGTCATTATAACCACCAGGTCATTATAACCACCAGGTCATTAGAACCACCAGGTCATTATAACCACCAAGTCATTAGAACCACCAGGTCATTATTACCACCAGGTCATTATAACCACCAGGTCATTATAACCACCAGGTCATTATAACCACCAGGTCATTATAACCACCAGGTCATTAGAACCACCAGGTCATTATAACCACCAGGTCATTAGAACCACCAGGTCATTATTACCACCAGGTCATTAGAACCACCAGGTCATTATTACCACCAGGTCATTATAACCACCAGGTCATTATTACCACCAGGTCATTATTACCACCAGGTCATTATTACCACCAGGTCATTATAACCACCAGGTCATTATAACCACCAGGTCATTATAACCACCAGGTCATTATAACCACCAGGTCATTATTACCACCAGGTCATTATTACCACCAGGTCATTATTACCACCAGGTCATTATAACCACCAGGTCATTACAACCACCAGGTCATTATTACCACCAGGTCATTATAACCACCAGGTCATTAGAACCACCAGGTCAGGGAGAAGAGCCTCACTCTGACCTCTGTCGAGTTGAAGTATCTGCTCTCCAGTTGAAATTTCAGCTCTGGTGCAGATGTGCCCATCTGCTCTCCAGGTGTAGACCCAGGGGGCCCGTTTAGAACCTTTTTAGGACATTTCGAGATGACAGATGTTTGTGTTTGGTCTATTAATGTACCTGTGAGTTGAAATTTTTATCATTTTTGCATTTTTGACAAAATTAGACTCCTTTAAAGTGCCAGTTTTTCGCTCAGGTAGGGTATCAGCCTGAGCTATTTAAAAACACGTTTTCAACATTTCAAGATAGCAGTTAGTTTAGTTTGATGTAAATAAAGATAGCTGAGAAGTGGGACTCTGTCATTGTTTCTGACAAGATCTCTCATTGATCTCGGGTTCAGCCACCAGGGGGCACCAAACCTCTTTGAAAAGTTCATGTGAATAGTTACCACTTCTCAGGAGATGATAGACTTAGCCTTTCAAATGTTTTGTAATGATGGGATGGCTATTGAACAGAACTTTAAAACCTGGTTTTCTTGTATGTACCAGTTCATGAAATCACACATTTGACATTTATGCTCACTGAGTCTGTACATAGTCAAAGCTTTCCTTAAGTTTGGGTCAGTCACAGTGGTCAGGTATTCTGCCACTGTGTACTCTCTGTTTAGGGCCAAATAGCATTCTAGTTTTCTCTGTTTTTTTGTTAATTCTTTCCAATGTGTCAAGTAATTATCTTTTTGTTTTCTCATGATTTGGTTGGGTCTAATTGTGCTGTTGTCCAGGGGCTCTGTGGGGTGTGTTTATGTTTGTGAACAGAACACAATGACCAGCTTGCTTAGGGGACTCTTCTCCAGGTTCATCTCTCTGTAGGTGATGGCTTTGTTAATGGCCCATACCCTCTTCATCACAAATCAGCCCTGCCATTGTTTGTATTCATACTGTTTTGTAAAGAATGGCTTCTTGTCTGTTAGGTTGTATTCCACTGGGAAAGTGATTACAGTTTTCTCAGTGACTTTGGTGCATTTCTTAGATCAAAAGTGCAATTCTTGATACGACTTGTACAAATTCCAATTCATCTAGTCACTTGTGCACATCATTAAAGCAATTTCTTATTCCTTTGAACAAATTGCAATTGATAATGTACAAGTGTCAGCTTTTTTCCACATTATCAATTGCTCACGTCATGTTGATCCAAATATAGTAGTTGGTTCTCTGTTGAATAGTCTTACCCCTCAAAACATCTAGGCATTAGTTCCTTGCATAAGCCATTACATGCAAAATTGTTTAACTATTTGTCATAAACTGTCAAGCATAGTTTTACACATTTCTATAAGACCTTTTGTACAAAAACGTGAACTGATGAATCGTGCAGGTGAAATTGACCCTCACTCATGAAGGAATGAAGTTTTGATTTACATAGCCTGCAATTGTGACAATCACTGCATTCAAACCTGTGTAGATCAGTCAATTTTTAATATACAGACTTAAAACTCAGGATTCTGTGACAGCATACTCCATTCAAGATATGTGTTTACTGTGACAACCAGAAGTGCCTTAAGATGGTGTCATAGATGCTGTTTTGAAGGGGTTAAAGGTCAGAACTTTTCAAAACTTCATATATGTGATTAGACAACCCTCGTGAACTGTAAATCAGTCATTTCTCCCAACAGATGTCAAAGAAAAGCTCTCACACACACACACAGCAGGGATGGAGTGAAAAAGTACGGTGCTTAAAGACACACAAAGCCTGCAATGGCATTACTATTATCTCCAGGCCGTGCCGAGTTCAACGAGATGCCCCGCTTGACCGTAGCTCACTCGGTCTGAGCGCAGCCACAGTGACAACAAGACGGACCCAGAGCTGTCTGTCTGTCTGTCTGTCTGTCTGTCTGTCTGTCTGTCTGTCTGTCTGTCTGTCTCTCTCTCTCTCTATCTCTCTCACATTCTCTCTCTCTCTCTTTCTCTATGATTAGAATGTAAAGTCTCTCCCTATCTCTCTCTTTTGGATAACTTTAGGAAATAGATACTCTCTCTCTCTCTCTCTCAATTCAATTCAATTCAAGGGGCTTTATTGGCATGGGAAACATGTGTTTACATTGCCAAAGCGAGTGAGGTAGATAATATACAACATTGAAATAAACAATAAAAATGAACAGTAAACATTACACATGCAGAAGTTTCAAAACAATAAAGACATTACAAATGTCATATTATATATATATACAGTGTTGTAACAATGTGCAAATGGTTAAAGTACAAAAGGGAATGAGATCCCTGAATGGTAAAAAAAGCATCTCCAAATAGAATATGTTTGTATCACAAATTATCTTACAGATATTTTGACCATATCTGACAGGCTCCCAAAGGCAATCAAAGGATCTAGCTCACTTAATGCCCCATACCCTCCCCATCACCAATCAGCCCTGCCATTGTTTGTATTCATACTGTTTTGTAAAGAATGGCTTCTTGTCTGTTAGGTTGTATTCCACTGGGAAAGTGATTACAGTTTTCCTCAGTCGCTTTGGTGCATTTCTTAGATCAAAAGTGCAATTCTTGATACGACTTGTACAAATTCCAAATCATCTAGTCACTTGTGCACATCATTAAAGCAATTTCTTATTCCTTTGAACAAATTGCAATTGATAATGTACAAGTGTCAGCTTTTTTCCACATTATCAATTGCTCACGTCATGTTGATCAAAATATAGTAGATGGTTCTCTGTTGAATAGTCTGACCCCTCAAAACATCTAGGCATTAGTTCCTTGCATAAGCCATTACATGCAAAATTGTTTAACTATTTGTCATAAACTGTCAACCTCTCTCCGCCTCTCTCCCTTTTCACTCCCCTCTCTCCCTTTTCACTCCCCTCTCTCCCTTTTCAATCCCTCTCTCCGCCTCTCTCCCTTTTCACTCCCCTCTCTCCCTTTTCACTCCCTCTCTCCCTTTTCACTCCCTCTCTCCGCCTCTCTCCCTTTTCACTCCCTCTCTCCGCCTCTCCCTTTTCACTCCCTCTCTCCGCCTCTCTCCATTTTCACTCCCTCTCTCCTCCTCTCTCCCTTTTCACTCCCCTCTCTAAAACCTCTCTCACTTTTCACTCCCCTCTCTCCGCCTCTCTCCCTTGTCTCTCCCTCTTTCCGCCTCTCTCCCTTTTCACTCCCTCTCTCCGCCTCTCTCCCTTTTCACTCCCTCTCTCCGCCTCTCTCCCTTTTCACTCCATCTCTCCGCCTCTCTCCCTTTCACTCCCTCTCTCTGCCTCTCTCCCTTTTCACTCCCTCTCTCCGCCTCTCTCCCTTTTCACTCCCCTCTCTCTGCCTCTCTCCCTTTTCAACTCCCTCTCTCCGCCTCTCTCCCTTTTCACTCCCTCTCTCCGCCTCTCTCCCTTTTCACTCCCTCTCTCCGCCTCTCTCCCTTTTCACTCCCTCTCTCTGCCTCTCTCCCTTTTCACTCCCTCTCTCCGCCCTCTCTCCCTTTTCCCTCCCCTCTCTCCACCTCTCTCCCTTTTCACTCCCCTCTCTCCGCCTCTCACCCTTTTCACTCCCCTCTCTCCCTTTTCACTCCCCTCTCTCCACCTCTCTCCCTTTTCACTCCCTCTCTCCGCCTCTCTCCCTTTTCACTCCCTCTCTCACGCCTCTCTCCCTTTTCACTCCCATCTCTCCGCCTCTCTCCCTTTTCACTCCCTCTCTCCGCCTCTCTCCCTTTTCACTTCCTCTCTCCGCCTCTCTCCCTTTTCACTTCCCCTCTCCGCCTCTCTCCCTTTTCACTCCCTCTCCCTCTCTAAGAAACTTCCCATTTGAATCAATAAGGATTGCAGTTGTGGGTGACTATCTGGGTGGAGCAGACTGGGAGGCTGGTATTCTGACCTGGGCTGGAGCAGACTGGGAGGCTGGTATTCTGACCTGGGCTGGAGCAGACTGGGAGGCTGGTATTCTGACCTGGGCTGGAGCACCACTGTGCTGGAGCAGACTGAGAGGCTGGTAAGTTGACCTGGGCTGGAGCAGACTGGGAGGCTGGTATTCTGACCTCGGCTGGAGCAGACTGGGAGGCTGGTATTCTGACCTGGGCTGGAGCAGACTGGGAGGCTGGTTTTCTGACCTGGGCTGGAGCACACTGTGTTGGAGCAGACTGGGAGGCTGGTATTCTGACCTGTGCTGGAGCAGACTGAGAGGCTGGTATTCTGACCTGGGCTGGAGCAGATTGGGAGGCTGGTATTCTGACCTAGGCTGGAGCAGACTGGGAGGCTGGTTTTCTGACCTGGGCTGGAGCAGACTGGGAGGCTGGTGTTCTGACCTGGGCTGGAGCAGACTGGGAGGCTGGTATTCTGACCTGGGCTTCAGCACACTGTGCTGGAGCAGACTGGGTGACTGGTATTCTGACCTGTGCTGGAGCAGACTGGGGGGCTGGTATTCTGACCTGGGCTGGAGCACACTGTGTTGGAGCAGACTGAGAGGCTGGTTGGCTGACCTGGGCTGGAGCAGACTGAGAAGCTGGTATTCTGACCTGGGCTGGAGCAGACTGAGAGGCTGGTATTCTGACCTGGGCTGGAGCACACTGTGTTGGAGCAGACTGAGAGGCTGGTATTCTGACCTGGGCTGGAGCAGACTGAGAGGCTGGTATTCTGACCTGGGCTGGAGCACACTGTGTTTGGAGCAGCCTGAGAGGCTGGTTGGCTGACCTGGGCTGGAGCAGACTGAGAGGCTGGTATTCTGACCTGGGCTGGAGCAGACTGGGAGGCTGGTATTCTGACCTGGGCTGGAGCAGACTGGGAGGCTGGTATTCTGACCTGGGCTGGAGCACACTGTGTTGGAGCAGACTGAGAGGCTGGTATTCTGACCTGGGCTGGAGCACACTGTGCTGGAGCAGACTGGGAGACTGGTATTCTGACCTGTGCTGGAGCTGACTGGGAGACTGGTATTCTGACCTGTGCTGGAGCAGACTGGGAGACTGGTATTCTGACCTGGCCTGGAGCAGACTGGGAGGCTGGTATTCTGCCTGGGCTGGAACAGACTGGGAGACTGGTATTCTGACCTGGGCTGGAGCACACTGTGCTGGAGCAGACTGGGAGGCTGGTATTCTGACCTGTGCTGGAGCAGAGTTGGAGACTGGTATTCTGACCTGGGCTGGAGCAGACTGTAGGCTGGTGCAGTGTTCATCAGGCTGTGTGGTGGAGGCCATCCTGTTTCTCGGGTTCTGCTTGTGTTATGCCAACCACCAGGTCATTATAACCACCAGGTCATTATAACCACCAGGTCATTATAACCACCAGGTCATTAGAACCACCAGGTCATAGAACCACCAGGTCATTAGAACCACCAGGTCATTAGAACCACCAGGTCATTAGAACCACCAGGTCATTTTTACCACCAGGTCATTAGAACCACCAGGTCAGGGAGAAAAGACTCACCTTGTCGCTCAGGTAGGGTATCAGCCTGAGCTATTTAAAAACACGTTTTCAACATTTCAAGATAGCAGTTAGTTTAGTTTGATGTAAATAAAGATAGCTGCGAAGTGGGACTCTGTCATTGTTTCTGACAAGATCTCTCATTGATCTCGGGTTCAGCCACCAGGGGGCACCAAACCTCTTTGAAAAGTTCATGTGAATAGTTACCACTTCTCAGGAGATGATAGACTTAGCCTTTCAATTGTTTTGTAATGATGGGATGGCTATTGAACAGAACTTTAAAACCTGGTTTTCTTGTATGTACCAGTTCATGAAATCACACATTTGACATTTATGCTCACTGAGTCTGTCTCTCCCTTTTCAATCCCTCTCTCCGCCTCTCTCCCTTTTCACTCCCTCTCTCCGCCTCTCTCCCTTTTCACTCCCTCTCTCCGCCTCTCTCCCTTTTCACTCCCCCTCTCCGCCTCTCTCTCTTTTCACTCCCTCTCTCCGCCTCTCTGTCAAAGCTTTCCTTAAGTTTGGGTCAGTCACAGTGGTCAGGTATTCTGCCCTTTCTCCGCCTCTCTCCCTTTTCACTCCCCTCTCTCCCTTTTCACTCCCTCTCTCCGCCTCTCTCCCTTTTCACTCCCTCTCGCCGCCTCTCTCCCTTTTCACTCCCTCTCTCTGCCTCTCTCCCTTTTCACTCCCTCTCTCTGCTCTCTCCCTTTTCAATCCCTCTCTCCGCCTCTCTCCCTTTTCACTCCCTCTCTCCGCCTCTCTCCCTTTTCACTCCCTCTCTCGCCTCTCTCCCTTTTCACTCCCTCTCTCCGCCTCTCTCCCTTTTCACTCCCTCTCTCCGCCTCTCTCCCTTTCCACTCCCTCTCTCCGCCTCTCTCCCTTTTCACTCCCTCTCTCCGCCTCTCTCCCTTTTCACTCCCTCTCTCCGCCTCTCTCCCTTTTCACTCCCTCTCTCCGCCTCTCTCCCTATTCACTCCCTCTCTCCGACTCTCTCCCTTTTCACTCCCTCTCTCCGCCTCTCTCCCTTTTCACTCCCTCTTTCCGCCTCTCTCCCTTTTCACTCCCTCTCTCCGCCTCTCTCCCTTTTCACTCCCTCTCTCCGCCTCTCTCCCTTTTCACTCCCTCTCTCCACCTCTCTCCCTTTTCACTCTCTCTCTCCGCCTCTCTCCCTTTTCACTCCCCCTCTCCGCCTCTCTCCCTTTTCACTCCCTCTCTCTCCCTTTTCACTCCGCCTCTCTCCCTTTTCACCCCCATCTCTCCGCCTCTCTCCCTTTTCACTCCCCTCTCTCCACCTCTCTCCCTTTTCACTCCCTCTCCTTCTCTAAGAACTTCCCATTTGAATCAATAAGGATTGCAGTTGTGGGTGACTATCTGGCTGGAGCAGACTGGGAGACTGGTATTCTGACCTGGGCTGGAGCAGACAGGGAGACTGGTATTCTGACCTGGGCTGGAGCAGACTGGGAGGCTGGTATTCTGACCTGGGCTGGAGCACACTGTGCTGGAGCAGACTGAGAGGCTGGTTGGCTGACCTGGGCTGGAGCAGACTGGGAGGCTGGTATTCTGACCTGGGCTGGAGCACACTGTGCTGGAGCAGACTGGGAGACTGGTATTCTGACCTGGGCTGGAGCAGACTGGGAGACTGGTATTCTGACCTGGGCTGGAGCAGACTGGGAGACTGGTATTCTGACCTGGGCTGGAGCAGACTGGGAGGCTGGTATTCTGACCTGGGCTGGAGCACACTGTGCTGGAGCAGACTGGGAGGCTGGTATTCTGACCTGGGCTGGAGCAGACTGGTAGGCTGGAGCAGAATGGGAGACTGGTATTCTGACCTGGGCTGGAGCAGACTGGGAGGCTGGTATTCTGACCCGGGCTGGAGCAGACTGTGCTGGAGCAGACTGGGAGACTGGTATTCTGACCTGTGCTGGAGCAGACTGGGAGACTGGTATTCTGACCTGGGCTGGAGCAGACTGGGAGACTGGTATTCTGACCTGGGCTGGAGCACACTCTGTTGGAGCAGACTGGGAGACTGGTATTCTGACCTGGGCTGGAGCAGACTGGGAGGCTGGTATTCTGACCTGGGCTGGAGCACACTGTGTTGGAGCAGACTGGGAGACTGGTATTCTGACCTGGGCTGGAGCAGACTGGGAGACTGGTATTCTGACCTGGGCTGGAGCAGACTGGTAGGCTGGTGCAGTGTCATCAGGCTGTGTGGTGGAGGCCATCCTGTTCTCGGGTTCTGCTTGTGTTATGCCAACCACCAGGTCATTATTACCACCAGGTCATTAGAACCACCAGGTCATTAGAACCACCAGGTCATTAGAACCACCAGGTCATTAGAACCACCAGGTCATTAGAACCACCAGGTCATTAGAACCACCAGGTCATTAGAACCACCAGGCCATTAGAACCACCAGGCCATTAGAACCACCAGGTCATTATAACCACCAGGTCATTATAACCACCAGGTCATTATAACCACCAGGTCATTATAACCACCATGTCATTATTACCACCAGGTCATTATAACCACCAGGTCATTATAACCACCAGGTCATTATAACCACCAGGTCATTAGAACCACCAGGTCAGATTCACAGGATCTGTGTCTTTCGATTAGTGTATGCTGTGTATTTTTACGAAATGTTTGATGATTAGTAGTTAGGTAAACACGTTGCTCATTGTAATTATTCTAGTCCATTTGTGACGGTGGGTGCAATTGTAAACTATGACATCTACCTGAAATATGCACATTTTTCTAACAAAACCTATCCTATACCATAAATATGTTATCAGACTGTCATCTGAGGAGGTTTTTTCTTGGTTAGTGGCTATCAATATCTTAGTTTAGCCGAATTGGTGATAGCTACTGGTGTTGGTGGACAAAGAAAAGATGTTGGATTATGCTAATGTGTTTAGCTAATAGATTTACATCTTTACATATTGTGTCTTCCCTGTAAAACATTTTAAAAATCGGACATGTTGGCTGGATTCACAAGATCTGTGTCTTTCATTAGCTGTATTGGACTTTAATGTGTGAAAGTTAAATATTTAAAAAAATATATTTTTTGAATTTCGCGGCTCTGCCTTTTCAGTGGGGGTGGGGGGGGGTGCCGCTAGCGGCACCCCGGGGCTAGACAGGTTAAAAGATCGTTACAGTCCAACTCTGGGGTATCTCACTGCACCCTAAAATGCCATGTTTTGAAATATACAGACAGACAGATTAAAAGTAATTTTACATTGTATAACTGTACTTCTGACAGCCAACTTTCTAACTCCGCCCATAACTTTATGACATCATAACATTCCCAGAAGGATTATTGAGTCATTGTTAGTTTTACACTGAAGACATGACTCTGCCGTTGTGCTGTAGAATTTGTGAATTTTGTCTCTTGTATAATAAGGGACTATCATTTGTCCCAACATCACAGGCCACAGACTTTGATGCAGTTAAAGACTTCCAAAAGTGTTTCCGCAGTTTAAGATCAACTGAGTTTTTTAAATGGGGTCTCCCTGTGCACCTGCCAATGTAAATCCTTTGAACGAGACAAGTTACCAGACAGGACATATTGCTAATGTTCTTCCCATTAATAACCTTAATGACAATTAGCTTGTGGGCGGTTGTGGTGATGACGTCCTATTCGATGGCGTCGTCCATCGGGGTTCCCCAAAAAAGAAGACGCTCTGGATTGATCACTGGAGTCAGATGTGAAGGAGGAGGTTGACCATCAGGAGTCAGACGTGAAGGAGGAGGTTGATCATCAGGAGTCAGATGTGAAGGAGGAGGTTGATCATCAGGAGTCAGATGTGAAGGAGGAGGTTGATCATCAGGAGTCAGATGTGAAGGAGGAGGTTGATCATCAGGAGTCAGACGTGAAGGAGGAGGTTGATCATCAGGAGTCATATGTGAAGGAGGAGGTTGATCATCAGGAGTCAGATGTGAAGGAGGAGGTTGATCATCAGGAGTCAGATGTGAAGGAGGAGGTTGATCATCAGGAGTCAGATGTGAAGGAGGAGGTTGATCATCAGTGAACCTCTAGGATTGTGGCTGGGCTGGTGTTTACACTTCCAGCTTGGTCCTATATTTTGAAACATTGAATGTTGATACTGTGAATCTCTGTTATATATTTGTACCTTCTGTTTCATGAAGTGATGTCACTAAGTACTGCCCCTATATATACAATGCATTCGGAAAGCATTCAGACCCCTTCACTTTTTCCACATTTTGTTACGTTACAGCCTTATTCTAAAATTGATTCAATCATTTTTTCCCCTCATCAATCTACACAATACCCAATAATGACATCACAATACCCCATAATGACAAAGCAAAAACAGGTAAATAAATGAAAAAATTTGATATTCTTTAAAAAACAAGGACATTTCTAAGTGACCCCAAACTTTTGAATGGTAGTGTACATCTACATGATGTCCTACATTGTTACACCATGTAGGAGCAGTATAGACCTAGTCTGTTCATTATATACATCTACGTTATGTATTGTTGCAATGATGTTGGAGCAGTATAGACCTAGTCTGTTCATTATATATGTAACGGATGTGAAATGGCTAGCTAGTTAGCGGGTACTCGCTAGTAGCGTTTCAATCAGTTACGTCACTTGCTCTGAAACCTAGAAGTAGGGTTGCACCTTGCTCTGCAAGGGCCGCGGCTTTTGGTAATGACGCTTTGTGGGCGACTGTTGTTGATGTGTGCAGAGGGTCCCTGGTTCGCGCCCGGGTCGGGGCGAGGGGACGTACTAAAGTTATACTGTTACATATACATCTACATGATGTATTGTTACACCATGTAGGAGCAGTATAGACCTAGTCTGTTCATTATATACATCTACATTATGTATTGTTACACCATGTAGGAGCAGTATTGACCTAGTCTGTTCATTATATACATCTACATGATGTATTGTTACACCATGTAGGAGCAGTATAGACCTAGTCTGTTCATTATATACATCTACATGATGTATTGTTACACCATGTAGGAGCAGTATGGACCTAGTCTGTTCATTATATACATCTACATGATGTATTGTTACACCATGTAGGAGCAGTATGGACCTACAGTAGCTTGCTAATTATTTAGATTTAGTTTGACTTAATGAAACTGCCTTAAATGTGCTGTAGTAAACATTTTTTATTCGCACTAATCAATCAACACATTCCTGTCTTTGTATGTCTCAATCTAATGGTATTATTTAATTAAATCCATTTACAATAATCTTTGTCTGAAAATAAAATATGATCCTCAACTGCGTTTCCCCTCCAGTCAGCAGACGGCGATGTGCGTCTTTCAGGCGACGCTGCCAGCGTGACGTATAATCTAGTGGACGGTTCTTCATAAACAGCTCGTCAACCACCTCGGTAGCTTGCTAGCCAACATAGCCGAAAGATTCAAGCTATTTATACGCTTTCGGTGTATATTACCTACTGTGTTTCAGCCACACTTCTGTCGTATCAACTTGTTAACCTATTTAATTTAATATTACGTTATTTTGTATTAGTCAGCTATAGTAGTTGGCTGGTTAATTTAGCACTAGCCTAGTCGCTAATGATAGCTAGCTAGCTAACATCCCCGAACATGAGCTCCCTAAACTTCTCCCCTCTCGTTGAAGAAGAGGCGGTCTGCTGGACGGAGAAAGAAGCTTTGGGGCAGAACATTGTCGTGAAAGAGGAGGAAGAAGAGGAGGATGTCACAGTAAAACAAGAAGTAGAGGATGGGGCTGTTACAGTGAAAGAAGAGGAAGACACGTTCAGAGTGAAAGAGGAGGAGGATGTTACAGTAAAAGAAGAGACGGATGAGAAAGAGGAGGATGTAGTTTTAGGTGTGAAAGAAGAGGAGGTTGGAGATCTGTTTAACACCAGTAAGTACCGTCTCTGCAGTCGTTGAACCAATATGCAGTAAAGGGGTTCTACACTTTAATGTTGTTCTGTAGGAATGGCTGAAGCTACACTGTAACGTGTAGCACATCAAGAGTGGACCATCAACAAAACGTTAACAATTGATCAAATGCATCCAATGACAATGCCTGAAATACTGTAGTCCTCAATATCTCCTATTAGATTAGCCCAATATGTAGTCTTAAAGGGGCAATCAGCAGTTGTTACATCCATTTTGGGACTTATACATTAATGATATGTACCCATCTGTTTCTTGAAGAATTCACTTATAAATGCCTCATGAGCTTAGTTCAACTGTTGTACCCCATCAGAACCCAAAATATGAGCTTTTTTGACTCCAATGTTTATCAGTAAATATAAACAAACACTGTAACACTGTAAAAACATGGTTAAAACTAGAATGCTGATATCATGGATGGTTGCATTTCTTCAGCCCCATCCCTCAGCTTTTTACCGAAACAGGCAGCGCTTTGTTATTGTTTCTACTGCTGATTGCTGCCCCCGTTA
>NW_024058483.1:0-54077 GCF_016432855.1 Salvelinus namaycush | reverse complement strand
CTACCACATAGTACAACAGTCTGGCCACTCCCTAGGACTACCACAGAGTACAACAGTCTGGCCAATTCCTATGGACTACCACAGAGTACAACAGTCTGACCACTCCCTAGGACTACCACAGAGTACAACAGTCTGGCCACTTCCTATGGACTACCACAGAGTACAACAGTCTGGCCACTTCCTATGGACTACCACATAGTACAACAGTCTGGCCACTCCCTAGGACTACCACAGAGTACAACAGTCTGACCACTCTCTAGGACTACCACAGAGTACAACAGTCTGGCCACTCCCTAGGACTACCACAGAGTACAACAGTCTGACCACTTCCTATGGACTACCACAGAGTACAACAGTCTGACCACTTCCTATGGACTACCACAGAGTACACCAGTCTGACCACTTCCAATGGACTACCACAGAGTACAACAGTCTGGCCACTTCCTATGGACTACCACAGAGTACAACAGTCTGGCCACTTCCTATGGACTACCACAGAGTACAACAGTCTGACCACTTCCTATGGACTACCACAGAGTACACCAGTCTGACCACTTCCGATGGACTACCACAGAGTACAACAGTCTGACCACTTCCTATGAACTACCACAGAGTACAACAGTCTGGCCACTTCCTATGGACTACCACAGAGTACAACAGTCTAGCCACTTCCTATGGACTACCACAGAGTACACCAGTCTGACCACTTCCGATGGACTACCACAGAGTACAACAGTCTAACCAATTCCTAAGGACTACCACAGAGTACAACAGTCTGGCCACTTCCTATGGACTACCACAGAGTACAACAGTCTAGCCACTTCCTATGGACTACCACAGAGTACAACAGTCTGACCACTCCCTAGGACTACCACAGAGTACAACAGTCTGACCACTTCCTATGGACTACCACAGAGTACAACAGTCTGACCACTTTCTATGGACTACCACAGAGTACAACAGTTTGGCCACTTCCTATGGATTACCACATAGTACAACAGTCTGACCACTTCCTATGGACTACCACAGAGTACAACAGTCTGGCCACTTCCTATGGACTACCACAGAGTACACCAGTCTGGCCACTTCCTATGGACTACCACAGAGTACAACAGTCTGGCCACATCCTATGGACTACCACATAGTACAACAGTCTGGCCACTCCCTAGGACTACCACAGAGTACAACAGTCTGGCCACTTCCTATGGACTACCACAGAGTACAACAGTCTGACCACTCCCTAGGACTACCACAGAGTACAACAGTCTGGCCACTTCCTATGGACTACCACAGAGTACAACAGTCTGGCCACTTCCTATGGACTACCACATAGTACAACAGTCTGGCCACTCCCTAGGACTACCACAGAGTACAACAGTCTGACCACTCTCTAGGACTACCACAGAGTACAACAGTCTGGCCACTCCCTAGGACTACCACAGAGTACAACAGTCTGGCCACTCCCTAGGACTACCACAGAGTACAACAGTCTGACCACTCCCTAGGACTACCACAGAGTACAACAGTCTGGCCACTTCCTATGGACTACCACAGAGTACAACAGTCTGGCCACTTCCTATGGACTACCACAGAGTACAACAGTCTGGCCACTTCCTATGGACTACCACAGAGTACAACAGTCTGACCACTTCCTATGGACTACCACAGAGTACACCAGTCTGACCACTTCCGATGGACTACCACAGAGTACAACAGTCTGACCACTTCCTATGAACTACCACAGAGTACAACAGTCTGGCCACTTCCTATGGACTACCACAGAGTACAACAGTCTAGCCACTTCCTATGGACTACCACAGAGTACACCAGTCTGACCACTTCCGATGGACTACCACAGAGTACAACAGTCTAACCAATTCCTAAGGACTACCACAGAGTACAACAGTCTGACCACTTTCTATGGACTACCACAGAGTACAACAGTCTGGCCACTTCCTATGGACTACCACAGAGTACAACAGTCTGACCACTCCCTAGGACTACCACAGAGTACAACAGTCTGACCACTTCCTATGGACTACCACAGAGTACAACAGTCTGGCCACTTCTTATGGACTACCACAGAGTACAACAGTCTAGCCACTTCCTATGGACTACCACAGAGTACACCAGTCTGACCACTTCCGATGGACTACCACAGAGTACAACAGTCTAACCAATTCCTAAGGACTACCACAGAGTACAGCAGTCTGGCATCTTCCTATGGACTACCACAGAGTACAACAGTCTGACCACTTCCTATGGACTACCACAGAGTACAACAGTCTGACCACTTTCTATGGACTACCACAGAGTACAACAGTTTGGCCACTTCCTATGGATTACCACATAGTACAACAGTCTGACCACTTCCTATGGACTACCACAGAGTACACCAGTCTGGCCACTTCCTATGGACTACCACAGAGTACAACAGTCTAGCCACTTCCTATGGACTACCACAGAGTACAACAGTCTGACCACTCCCTAGGACTACCACAGAGTACAACAGTCTGACCACTTCCTATGGACTACCACAGAGTACAACAGTCTGACCACTTTCTATGGACTACCACAGAGTACAACAGTTTGGCCACTTCCTATGGATTACCACATAGTACAACAGTCTGACCACTTCCTATGGACTACCACAGAGTACACCAGTCTGGCCACTTCCTATGGACTACCACAGAGTACACCAGTCTGGCCACTTCCTATGGACTACCACAGAGTACAACAGTCTGGCCACTTCCTATGGACTACCACATAGTACAACAGTCTGGCCACTCCCTAGGACTACCACAGAGTACAACAGTCTGGCCACTTCCTATGGACTACCACAGAGTACAACAGTCTGACCACTCCCTAGGACTACCACAGAGTACAACAGTCTGGCCACTTCCTATGGACTACCACAGAGTACAACAGTCTGGCCACTTCCTATGGACTACCACATAGTACAACAGTCTGGCCACTCCCTAGGACTACCACAGAGTACAACAGTCTGGCCACTCCCTAGGACTACCACAGAGTACAACAGTCTGGCCACTTCCTATGGACTACCACAGAGTACAACAGTCTGACCACTCTCTAGGACTACCACAGAGTACAACAGTCTGGCCACTCCCTAGGACTACCACAGAGTACAACAGTCTGGCCACTCCCTAGGACTACCACAGAGTACAACAGTCTGGCCACTTCCTATGGACTACCACAGAGTACAACAGTCTGGCCACTTCCTATGGACTACCACAGAGTACAACAGTCTGACCACTTCCTATGGACTACCACAGAGTACAACAGTCTGGCCACTTCCTATGGACTACCACAGAGTACAACAGTCTGACCACTTCCTATGGACTACCACAGAGTACAACAGCCTGGCCACTTCCTATGGACTACCACAGAGTACAACAGTCTGGCCACTTCCTATGGACTACCACAGAGTACAACAGTCTGGCCACTCCCTAGGACTACCACAGAGTACAACAGTCTGACCACTTCCTATGGACTACCACAGAGTACAACAGTCTGGCCACTTCCTATGGACTACCACAGAGTACAACAGTCTGACCACTTCCTATGGACTACCACAGAGTACAACAGTCTGGTCACAGTAGGCCATACTGTGGTATATTGTGTCTAAAACTATCCACCTGCCCAGTACTAGTCTGGTCTGCACTACAAAACAACCACAAACCATTTTGTACACAATGCATCACCGGCTATGTTTGAAACACTCTCAGGATTGGCCATTGATTGGTTGAAATGGGAACAAAGGCTCCTAAGAACATTTCAGGCACGTCTGTTATTCTACACTACAGCATGTGGATTGATTGGCTATTGAAACTAATAATAGGTAGTAAACATCTTGTTAACAAATATGATGTCCTCTTAGCTTGACCTAAAGGATTCACAGCACAGAGAGCATCATTTTATTTTCTTTATTATCCCAAATCTCAGAGATATAATATGTCTGACTTAATTAGGCTTATCTACGTTTATCTAAGATGTCTGTTTCATGGGTTTGATCCTGTTTTAATGTAATATTTTTTTCTTATGAATTTTTACTAAGGAACTTTCTCCTCAATGTAGTAGTCAGTAACAACAGTATAACATTAAGTGTCTTCTACCAGAAAAGTGTCCTAGCCTGGCAACCAAAGACACACTGTATACACACTTTACCACGCTGTTTTTCTTCGAGAGGGTGTCTTGTAACGTTACTGTACTTACATCTGAGTTGAAGCGGAGTTGACAGATGTTACAGGAAATCACTTGTTTTTTCTTCGGAGGGATGGAGACTCCAAACGTGTGGTTTATTACAGCTTTCTGGACGGGATCCATCTGGAAGACAAGAAGACAGGAGAGTAATGTTTAAGTATTGCACTGGTTCTTGAGAGATAGAGAGACAGAGGGGGAGAGAGAGAGAGAGAGAGAGAGAGAGGGGGAGAGAGGGAGAGAGAGAGACAGAGGGGGAGAGAGGGAGAGAGAGAGAGAGAGAGAGAGAGACAGAGACAGAGGGGGAGAGAGAGAGAGAGAGAGAGAGAGAGAGAGAGAGAGAGAGAGAGAGAGAGAGAGAGAGAGAGAATGGGAGAGAGAGAGAGAGACAGAGGGGGAGAGAGAGAGAGAGAGATCTCCCTTCCATCTACTGTAATACGTTAGGTGGTTCCCACAGCCAAGCAGCACCCCAGGGTCAGTGGAGAGCAGAATGGGTAGATAGTGAACACCTTAAAGGAGGACAGATGGTAGCCTGGTAGTGTTCACTACCCGGTGACGCTCATCTCCAGAGAAAGGTGTTAAAGACATATTAGATACTCAGACTGGTAAAAGAACAAAGGGTAATAATTTACTTAAAGCATGCGTGTATAATTAACTATGACAAACAATGAACTGTGAGGACAAAGCACATGTAAAGGACTCCAGGATCATGGAAATGGAAGATGAATCACCTCCATTGATTTGCTTGTGCTTATAAGAGCTTTCTCTTGTAGTTACACAAACACATTGAAACTGAAAGAAAAACCACTTGGGCCTTCTTTGTGAATGAACCTGTCATGCCCTGATCGTAGAGATCCTTTTATGTCTCTATTTTGGTTGGTCAGGGCGTGAGTTTGGGTGGGCATTCTATGTCTGGTGTTCTATGTTGTCCTTGTTTTGTATTTCTATGTGTTTGGCCTGGTATGGTTCCCAATCAGAGGTAGCTGTCTATCATTGTCTCTGATTGAGAACCATACTTAGGTAGCCTGTTCCCACCTGTGTTTGTGGGTGGTTGTTTTCTGTTTTGTGTTTCGTTACCTTACAGAACTGTTCGTTTGTCGTTTTTATTGTTTTGTCAAGTGTTTCGTATTTTATTAAAAGTAATATGAACACTTACCACGCTGCACCTTGGTCCTCTTCTCCTTCTCCCGACGACAATCGTTACAGAACCCTCTGTTAATAAGTGGACTGTATGTTTTAAAAGGCCCTTTAAAAGGTATTTTCACACTGCATGTTCTTAGCCCAGGGCTATCCTTAACACTGGGTTAAAACTAACCCTCCTTTCGCTCAGGCATTCACTAACCCTGGGCAGTGTGCAGTGTGAACGTGACTATTCTAATAATACATGAGAGAACACAGCTCATTTCTCTGTAGCTCAGAGAACACCAGGTAGGAAAATATTTGATAACATATCACATGGGCTTTGGTAAGGCTGTAGTAAAAAATACATTTGAAAGTTTTGACCACCAAGACATTCCTAGAGTAGTCTTTAATGGTATTCATTCATAGTTCATCATAACTACTGCTGTCAGACAAACATCCTACAGTACATAGAAAATAACAACAAGCTTCCGACACCTCGACGTGAGCCTGATCCCCAATACCAAATCACATGGAGACTGAACGAAGGCCACATTACATATTTGATGCCATCTCTCCTACCTATTGCCAGCTAACATACAGTTGAATAATAACATATTAGGCCACATTACATATTTGATGCCATCTGTCCTACCTATCGCCATCTCACATAGAATAATGAGATCAGGACTCCACAGAAGAGAGAACAAATACAAAAATACAGTATATCGAGAGGCAAGTTGTTCTTGGCCAGAGAATCAATTAACGTTATTCTACCATTCTATGTATACCATTAGTTATCCTGCCATTCTATGTATGCCATTAGTTATCCTACCATTCTATGTATGCCATTAGTTATCATACCATTCTATGTATGCCATTAGTTATCCTACCATTCTATGTATGCCATTAGTTATCCTACCATTCTATGTATGCCATTAGTTATTCTACCATTCTATGTATGCCATTAGTTATCCTACCATTCTATGTATGCCATTAGTTATCCTACCATTCTATGTATGCCATTAGTTATTCTACCATTCTATGTATGCCACTAGTTATTCTACCATTCTATGTATGCCATTAGTTATTCTACCATTCTATGTATGCCACTAGTTATTCTACCATTCTATGTATGCCATTAGTTATCCTACCATTCTATGTATGCCATTAGTTATTCTTCCATTCTATGTATGCCATTAGTTATTCTACCATTATATGTATGCCATTAGTTATTCTACCATTCTATGTATGCCACTAGTTATTCTACCATTCTATGTATGCCATTAGTTATTCTACCATTCGATGTATGCCATTAGTTATTCTACCATTCGATGTATGCCTTTAGTTATTCTACCATTCTATGTATGCAATTAGTTATTTTACCATTCTATGTATGCCATTAGTTATTCTACCATTCGATGTATGCCATTAGTTATTCTACCATTCTATCTATGCCATTAGTTATCCTACCATTCTATGTATGCCACTAGTTATTCTACCATTCTATGTATGCCACTAGTTATTCTACCATTATATGTATGCCATTAGTTATTCTACCATTCGATGTATGCCATTAGTTATTCTACCATTCTATGTATGCCATTAGTTATTCTACCATTCTATCTATGCCATTAGTTAGTTATTCTACCATTCTATGTATGCCACTAGTTATTCTACCATTCTATGTATGCCATTAGTTATCCTACCATTCTATGTATGCCACTAGTTATTCTACCATTATATGTATGCCACTAGTTATTCTACCATTCTATCTATGCCATTAGTTATTCTACCATTCTATGTATGCCATTAGTTATTTTACCATTCTATGTATGCCACTAGTTATTCTACCATTCTATCTATGCCATTAGTTATTCTACCATTCTATCTATGCCATTAGTTATTCTACCATTCTATGTATGCCATTAGTTATTCTACCATTCTATGTATGCCACTAGTTATTCTACCATTATATGTATGCCATTAGTTATTCTACCATTCGATGTATGCCATTAGTTATTCTACCATTCTATGTATGCCATTAGTTATTCTACCATTCTATCTATGCCATTAGTTAGTTATTCTACCATTCTATGTATGCCACTAGTTATACTACCATTCTATGTATGCCATTAGTTATTCTACCATTCTATCTATGCCATTAGTTATTCTACCATTCTATGTATGCCATTAGTTATTTTACCATTCTATGTATGCCACTAGTTATTCTACCATTCTATGTATGCCATTAGTTATCCTACCATTCTATGTATGCCACTAGTTATTCTACCATTATATGTATGCCACTAGTTATTCTACCATTCTATCTATGCCATTAGTTATTCTACCATTCTATGTATGCCATTAGTTATCCTACCATTCTATGTATGCCACTAGTTATTCTACCATTATATGTATGCCACTAGTTATTCTACCATTCTATCTATGCCATTAGTTATTCTACCATTCTATGTATGCCATTAGTTATTCTACCATTCGATGTATGCCATTAGTTATCCTACCATTCGATGTATGCCATTAGTTATTCTACCATTCTATGTATGCCACTAGTTATTCTACCATTCTATCTATGCCATTAGTTAGTTATTCTACCATTCTATGTATGCCACTAGTTATTCTACCATTCTATGTATGCCACTAGTTATTCTACCATTCTATGTATGCCATTAGTTATTCTACCATTCTATGTATGCCATTAGTTATTCTACCATTCGATGTATGCCTTTAGTTATTCTACCATTCTATGTATGCAATTAGTTATTTTACCATTCTATGTATGCCATTAGTTATTCTACCATTCGATGTATGCCATTAGTTATTCTACCATTCTATGTATGCCATTAGTTATTCTACCATTCTATGTATGCCATTAGTTATTCTACCATTCTATCTATGCCATTAGTTATCCTACCATTCTATGTATGCCACTAGTTATCCTACCATTATATGTATGCCATTAGTTATTCTACCATTCGATGTATGCCATTAGTTATTCTACCATTCTATCTATGCCATTAGTTAGTTATTCTACCATTCTATGTATGCCACTAGTTATTCTACCATTCTATGTATGCCACTAGTTATTCTACCATTATATGTATGCCACTAGTTATTCTACCATTCTATCTATGCCATTAGTTATTCTACCATTCTATGTATGCCATTAGTTATCCTACCATTCTATGTATGCCACTAGTTATTCTACCATTATATGTATGCCACTAGTTATTCTACCATTCTATCTATGCCACTAGTTATTCTACCATTCTATGTATGCCATTAGTTATTCTACCATTCTATGTATGCCACTAGTTATTCTACCATTCTATGTATGCCATTAATTATTCTACCATTCTATGTATGCCACTAGTTATTCTACCATTCTATGTATGCCACTAGTTATTCTACCATTCTATGTATGCCATTAGTTAGTTATCCTACCATTCTATGTATGCCACTAGTTATTCTACCATTCTATGTATGCCACTAGTTATTCTACCATTCTATCTATGCCATTAGTTATCCTACCATTCTATGTATGCCACTAGTTATTCTACCATTCTATCTATGCCATTAGTTATCCTACCATTCTATGTATGCCACTAGTTATTCTACCATTCTATCTATGCCATTAGTTATCCTACCATTCTATGTATGCCACTAGTTATTCTACCATTCTATGTATGCCACTAGTTATCCTACCATTCTATGTATGCCACTAGTTATTCTACCATTCTATGTATGCCACTAGTTATTCTACCATTCTATGTATGCCATTAGTTATTCTACCATTCTATGTATGCCACTAGTTATTCTACCATTCTATGTATGCCATTAGTTATTCTACCATTCTATGTATGCCACTAGTTATTCTACCATTCTATGTATGCCATTAGTTATTCTACCATTCTATGTATGCCATTAGTTATTCTACCATTCCATATATGCCATTAGTTATTCTACCATTCTATGTATGCCACTAGTTATTCTACCATTCTATGTATGCCATTAGTTATTCTACCATTCTATGTATGCCATTAGTTATTCTACCATTCTATGTATGCCATTAGTTATTCTACCATTCTATGTATGCCATTAGTTATTCTACCATTCTATATATGCCATTAGTTATTATACCATTCTATATATGCCATTAGTTAGTTATCCTACCATTATATGTATTCCATTAGTTATCCTACCATTCTATCTATGCCATTAGTTATTCTACCATTCTATCTATGCAATTAGTTATCCTTCCATTCTATGTATGCCATTAGTTAGTTATTCTACCATTCTATCTATGCCATTAGTTAGTTATCCTACCATTCTATCTATGCCATTAGTTAGTTATTCTACCATTCTATGTATGCCACTAGCTTTTCTACCATTCTATCTATGCCATTAGTTAGTTATTCTACCATTCTATGTATGCCATTAGTTATTCTACCATTCTATGTATGCCACTAGTTATTCTACCATTCTATGTATGCCATTAATTATTCTACCATTCTATGTATGCCACTAGTTATTCTACCATTCTATGTATGCCACTAGTTATTCTACCATTCTATGTATGCCATTAGTTAGTTATCCTACCATTCTATGTATGCCACTAGTTATTCTACCATTCTATGTATGCCACTAGTTATTCTACCATTCTATCTATGCCATTAGTTATCCTACCATTCTATGTATGCCACTAGTTATTCTACCATTCTATCTATGCCATTAGTTATCCTACCATTCTATGTATGCCACTAGTTATTCTACCATTCTATCTATGCCATTAGTTATCCTACCATTCTATGTATGCCACTAGTTATTCTACCATTCTATGTATGCCACTAGTTATCCTACCATTCTATGTATGCCACTAGTTATTCTACCATTCTATGTATGCCACTAGTTATTCTACCATTCTATGTATGCCATTAGTTATTCTACCATTCTATGTATGCCACTAGTTATTCTACCATTCTATGTATGCCATTAGTTATTCTACCATTCTATGTATGCCACTAGTTATTCTACCATTCTATGTATGCCATTAGTTATTCTACCATTCTATGTATGCCATTAGTTATTCTACCATTCTATGTATGCCATTAGTTATTCTACCATTCTATGTATGCCACTAGTTATTCTACCATTCTATGTATGCCATTAGTTATTCTACCATTCTATGTATGCCATTAGTTATTCTACCATTCTATGTATGCCATTAGTTATTCTACCATTCTATGTATGCCATTAGTTATTCTACCATTCTATATATGCCATTAGTTAGTTATCCTACCATTATATGTATTCCATTAGTTATCCTACCATTCTATCTATGCCATTAGTTATTCTACCATTCTATCTATGCAATTAGTTATCCTTCCATTCTATGTATGCCATTAGTTAGTTATTCTACCATTCTATCTATGCCATTAGTTAGTTATCCTACCATTCTATCTATGCCATTAGTTAGTTATTCTACCATTCTATGTATGCCACTAGCTTTTCTACCATTCTATCTATGCCATTAGTTAGTTATTCTACCATTCTATGTATGCCATTAGTTACTCTACCATTCTATGTATGCCACTAGTTATTCTACCATTCTATGTATGCCATTGGTTATTCTACCATTCTATGTATGCCATTAGTTATTCTACCATTATATGTATGCCATTAGTTATTCTACCATTCTATGTATGCCATTAGTTATCCTACCATTCTATGTATGCCATTAGTTATTCTACCATTATATCTATGCCATTAGTTATTCTACCATTATATGTATGCCATTAGTTAGTTATTCTACCATTATATCTATGCCATTAGTTATCCTACCATTCTATGTATGCCATTAGTTATTCTACCATTCTATGTATGCCATTCGTTATTCTACAATGCTATGTATGCCATTAGTTATTCTACCATTCTATCTATGCCATTAGTTAGTTATTCTACCATTCTATATACGCTGTTAGTTAGTTATCCTACCATTCTATATATGCCATTAGTTATCCTACCATTCTATATATGCCGTTATTTAGTTATTCTACCATTCTATGTATGCCGTTAGTTATCATACTATTCTATCTATGTCATTAGTTATCCTACCATTCTATGTATGCCACTAGTTATTCTACCATTCTATGTATGCCACTAGTTATTCTACCATTATATGTATGCCATTAGTTATTCTACCATTCGATGTATGCCATTAGTTATTCTACCATTCTATCTATGCCATTAGTTAGTTATTCTACCATTATATGTATGCCACTAGTTATTCTACCATTCTATCTATGTCATTAGTTATTCTACCATTCTATGTATGCCATTCGTTATTTTACCATTCTATGTATGCCACTAGTTATTCTACCATTCTATCTATGCCATTAGTTATTCTACCATTCTATCTATGCCATTAGTTATTCTACCATTCTATGTATGCCACTAGTTATTCTACCATTCTATGTATGCCATTAGTTATCCTACCATTCTATGTATGCCACTAGTTATTCTACCATTATATGTATGCCACTAGTTATTCTACCATTCTATCTATGCCATTAGTTATTCTACCATTCTATGTATGCCATTAGTTATCCTACCATTCTATGTATGCCACTAGTTATTCTACCATTATATGTATGCCACTAGTTAGTTATTCTACCATTCTATGTATGCCATTAGTTATTCTACCATTCTATGTATGCCATTAGTTAGTTATCCTACCATTCTATGTATGCCACTAGTTATTCTACCATTCTATGTATGCCACTAGTTATTCTACCATTCTATGTATGCCATTAGTTATTCTACCATTCTATGTATGCCATTAGTTATCCTACCATTCTATCTATGCCATTAGTTAGTTATTCTACCATTCTATGTATGCCACTAGCTTTTCTACCATTCTATCTATGCCATTAGTTAGTTATTCTACCATTCTATGTATGCCATTAGTTACTCTACCATTCTATGTATGCCACTAGTTATTCTACCATTCTATGTATGCCATTAGTTATTCTACCATTCTATGTATGCCATTAGTTATTCTACCATTATATGTATGCCATTAGTTATTCTACCATTCTATGTATGCCATTAGTTATCCTACCATTCTATGTATGCCATTAGTTATTGTACCATTATATCTATGCCATTAGTTATTCTACCATTATATGTATGCCATTAGTTAGTTATTCTACCATTATATCTATGCCATTAGTTATCCTACCATTCTATGTATGCCATTAGTTATTCTACCATTCTATGTATGCCATTCGTTATTCTACAATGCTATGTATGCCATTAGTTATTCTACCATTCTATCTATGCTGTTAGTTAGTTATCCTACCATTCTATATATGCCATTAGTTATCCTACCATTCTATATATGCCGTTATTTAGTTATTCTACCATTCTATGTATGCCGTTAGTTATCATACTATTCTATCTATGTCATTAGTTATTCCATGTTAGCTTTCTTTGAAGAGCTCACAGGAACTGTCTAGTCTGGAGAGAGAGAGAAAAGGAGGGGAGAAAGAGAGTGCAAAGAGAGAGAGTGTGTGCTTCCGTGAGGATGTACAAAAGGTCTGAGCTATATGCCCCCTCTCTGTTCTCTGTCCCTCCATCTATCCAACCCCCCTCTCTCTCATTCACTATATCTCTATCGCGCACGCACGCACGCACGCACGCACGCACGCACGCACGCACGCACGCACGCACGCACGCACGCACGCACGCACGCACGCACGCACGCACGCACGCACGCACGCACGCACGCACACACACACACACACAGAAGTGGTGTCACAATGTTGTTTACCCACACGATCAGAGCCAGCAACCACCAAGCCATCCAATCCATTAAGACTTTACAAGGCTGCTTCCACTCCAAAATGGCACTCTGTTGACAGTGCTACACAGTGCTCTACTTTTGAACAGGGCCCTTAGAGCTAGGGAATCAAATCAAATCAAGCGTTATTTATACAGCACATTTCATACATGGAATGCAACGCAATGTGCTTTACAGGAAAAAACTAATAAAAAACAATGAAAATAAAAACGGAAATATTTACTACACAACCAACATAAGATAAAAAACAAAAGAATGACACAAACTGAACGACTAAAAAGCACCCTAAGGAAAAGGAATAGGGTGCCACTTGGGACGCAGACTTTACAGGTTATTACAGTCAGGCCAGGAGGATAACAGCCAGTTAGAGGCCACCACCTCTCCTTCCTTTAACTAATAAGAAGGCTTTTAATATCAGGATAAGTGCCAAGGCTTGATGCTGCCCACCCACACCATCCACACACATACAGTATACAACTTGATTCAATTACTGTAAGCAGCAGCAGCACCTGAGAATCATTTAAGCCTCCAGATCAGAAGACCTTAAAGAGGGCACTTATGCAGTGTACCTATAGTCATTACTCTGACAACGTCATGGTCATGGTAGTGTTATAAAGAGACACAAAGACAAAGGGAATGAAACATCTAAAGTAGGCGGTAATAACATTGTACATGTGATGTGTTATTGACAATATTGTGTATGGTGCTATATTGTTATCGTGTATGGTTCCATACTGTAATTGTGTATGGTGCTATATTGTAATCGTGTATGGTTCCATACTGTAATTGTGTATGGTGCTATATTGTTATCGTGTATGGTTCCATACTGTAATTGTGTATGGTGCTATATTGTTATCGTGTATGGTTCCATACTGTAATTGTGTATGGTGCTATATTGTTATCGTGTATGGTTCCATACTGTAATTGTGTATGGTGCTATATTGTTATCGTGTATGGTTCCATACTGTAATTGTGTATGTGGTCCTTGTTGTGTATGGTGCTTATTGTATTCCTTCCAACTGTGCATTTTCAACCCTATACAAAACAACACAACTAAACACAATGCACCGTACCACACCCCACCAACCCAACCCAGCAAAACAACTCGAGAAAAATGACTTTAACTGTCATTCAGTGACTGTTAATTAAATTCCAGTGATAAGCAGACAGAGAAAGCTGCAGGGCTAAAGGCAGGCAGGTCCAGGCTGTCACTGTCCAATTCATTTCAATTACACGTTCTTGTCATCTCCTGTTCACCTCCTCAATGCAAATCATTCTGGAAACAAATCAACTTCACAACCTCAAAAGTCTGTCACCACTTCAACATGTTACTGCTGAGGCAAATATTTATATTAACCTTTATATATACAGGTTAGTCTTATGGAGATGAAATCTACGTCAAAACATAATGAAATAAAACAGGTAAAATATAGAGTACTCTAGTGTAGAGTAGATACAGTATGTAATCATAAATAATCCCTTTAGCATGTCGCTACGCCACTCAGTGTGTCAGAGTTTCGCTTGCCTGACTGACATGAGTTAATGAAGACAGAGGATGATGTACAGGAGGAATCGAGGCAAGTCGCCCTCTTTCTCTTTCTGCCTCCATCTTTCTCTCTCTCTCTCTCTCTCTCTCTCTCTATGTAATACTGCCAATTACCTACCAGTACCAGTGATGACAGTAATAACATGTTGTCAGACTTAGTGTCAGAACCCACGAGCCCACTTGTCCTGTTACAGGATGCATTTGACAATATGATGAATGGGATACAAAATGCACACTCTAATTCAATCATTGCAGTCTGGCACCTCTCTCACCAAGTGCATATCAGAGGAGGCTGGTGGTAGGAGCTAGAGGACATACTCATTGTAATGGCTGGAATGGAATTCCTGGAAACTGAGTCAAAAGTGGATTCTATATGTTTGATATGTTTGATGCCGTTCCATTTATTCCATTCCAGCCATTACAATGTGCCTGTCCTCCTATAGCTCTTCCCACCAGCCCCCACTGGTGCACATGAACAATCACCATTTACAGTGCCTTTCAAAAGTATTCACCCCCTTGGCGTTTTTCCTACATTATTTAATGTAATGGACATACACAAAATAGTCCAAATAGATTAAATGAAAAAAATATCTTGTTTCAAAAAATTAAAAACATTTCAAACGGAAAAGTGGTGCGTGCATATGTTTTCACCCCCTTTGCTATGAAGCACCTAAATAAGATCTGGTGCAACCAATTACCTTCAGAAGTCACATAATTAGTTAAATAAAGTCCACCTGTGTGCAATCTAAGTGTCACATGATCTCGCACATGATCTGTTCTGAAAGGCCCCAGAGTCTGCAACACCACTAAGCAAGGGGCACCACCAAGTAAGCGGCACTATGAAGACCAAGGAGCTCTCCAAACAGGTCAGGGACAAAGTTGTGGAGAAGTACAGATCAGGGTTGGGTTGTAAAAAAATATCCGAAACTTTGAACATCCCACGGAGCACCATTAAATCCATTATTAAAAAATGGAAAGAATATGGCACCACAACAAACATGCCAAGAGAGGGCCGTCCACCAAAACTCACGGACCAGGAAAGGAGGGAATTAATCAGAGAGGCAACAAAGAAACCAAAGATAACCCTGAAGGTGCTGCAACGCTCCACAGTGGAGATTGGAGTATCTGTCCATAGGACCACTTTAAGCCGTACACTCCACAGAGCTGAGCTTTACGGAAGAGTGGCCAGAAAAAAATAAGCAAACATGTTTGGTGTTCGCCAAAAGGCATGTGGGAGACTCCCCAAACATATTGAAGAAAGTACTCTGGTCAGATGAGACTAAAATTGAGCTTTTTGGCCATCAAGGAAAACACTATGTCTGGTGCAAACCCAACACCTCTCATCACCCCGAGAACATTTTATCGGCAGGGACTGGGAAACTGGTCAGAATTGAAGGAATGATGGATGGCGCTAAATACAGGGAAATTCTTGAGGGAAACCTGTTTCAGTCTTCCAGAGATTTGAGACTGGGATGGAGGTTCACCTTCCAGCAGGACAAGGACCCTAAGCATACTGCAAAAGCAACACTCGAGTGGTTTAAGGGGAAACATTTAAATGTCTTGGAATGATCTAGTCAAAGCCCAGACCTCTGTGGTATGACTTAAAGATTGCAGTACACCAGCGGAACCCATCCAACTTGAAGGAGCTGAAGCAGTATTGCCTTGAAAAATCTCAGTGGCTAGATGTGGCAAGCTTATAGAGACATACCCAAGAGACTTGCAGCTGTAATTGCTGCAAAATGTGGCTCTACAAAGTATTGACTTTGGGGGGGGTGAATATTTATGCATGCTCAAGTTTTCTGTTTTTTTGTCTTATTTCTTGTTTGTTTCACAATAAAAAATATTTTGCATCTTCAAAGTGGTAGGCATGTTGTGTAAATCAAATGATACAAACCCCCCAAAAATCAATTTTAATACCAGGTTGTAAGGCAGCAAAATAGTCAAAATGCCAAGGGGGTGAATACTCTCACAAACCACTCTACAAGGTAAGAATATATGTTGCTCAGACAAAGGTTATCACCATAGAATTCTAATTATATGGTTATCACAGATTGAAAGCTTAGCTAATAAAAACACTGACATTGCATCTGACTGAAGTTTGCAGAGACTCCTTTTTCACTATAACATTACTTAATAAACATACATATTATGTTGCAGTCATTCTTACAGTAGCCTACATTTTGTGTTTCAAGAATTTTATATTGAGAGCAGCTGCAGAGGAAAACAAAGACAGATCAATTCACCATCTGTTGGTTTTGTATTCCTGAATGTACCGTGAGTTTCTGACACCTGCAGAGTATTGTGTTGTCTTCACAGGTTTATTGATTCAGAGTACACGGTAGTACAGTGACTACAGAACAGTGATGCTGCAACAATGAAGGTATCAAACCTCATACTGTATGTTCCAACACCATACTCCATCCTCCTCAACAAAAGATTCACAGCATGAAAAATACATCTACAATAAACAAAAGTATAAATGCAACCTGCAACAATTTCAAAGATGTTACTGAGTTACAGTTCAGATAAGGAAATCAGTCAATTGAATTAGGTACTAATCTGTGGATTTCACATGACTGGGAATACAGATATGCATCTGTTGGTCACAGATACCTTTAAAAAAAGTAGGGGCGTGGATCAGAAAACCAGTCAGTATCTGGTGTGACCAGCATTTGCCTCATGCAGCATCTCCTTCGAGTGGATCAGGTTGTTGATTGTGGCCTGTGGAATGTTGTCCCCCCTCTTCAATGGTTGTGCGAAGTTGCTGGATATTGGCAGAAACTGAAACACGCTGTCGTACGCGTCGATCCAGAGCATCCCAAACAGGCTCAATGGGTGACATGTCTGATGGGTATGAAGGCCATGGCAGAATTGGGACATTTTCAGCTTCCAGGAATGTGTATTATCCTGCTGAACGTTGAGGTGATGGCAGCAAATGAATAGTATGACAATGGACCTCAGGATCTCATCCTGGTATCTTTGTGCATTCAAATTGCCATCAATAAAATGAATTGTGTTTGTTGTCCGTAGCTTATGCCTGTCCATACTGGTGGGACGCTGCTATAGACCACCAAGTGCTAACAGTCAGTATCTGGATAACATGTGTGAAATGCTTGATAATGTATGTGATATCAAAAGAGAGGTATACTTTCTGGGTGATTTAAATATTGACTGGTTTTCATCAGGCTGCCCACTCAAGAGAAAGCTTCAAACTGTAACTAGTGCCTGCAACCTGGTTCAGGATATGAATCAAACTACAAGGGTAGTTACAAACAGTACATGAATGAAATCATGGACATGTATTGATCATATCTTTACTAATTCTTTATCAACAATGACAAGCCACTGGGGTCTGGCAATGTGGATGGAAAATTACTGAGGATAATAGCGGACGGTATTACCACTCCTATTTGCCATATCTTTAATTTAAGCCTACTAGAAAGTGTGTGCCCTCAGGCCTGGAGGGATGCAAAGGTTAGTCCCCTATGATAGTAAAGCCCCCTTAACTGACTCAAATAGCCGACCAATCAGCCTGTTACCAATCATGAGTAAACTTTTTTGGTTTAAAATGGAAAAATGGTGTTTGACTAGATACAATGCTATTTTACAGTAAACAAACTGACAACAGACTTTTAGCACGCTTATAGGGAAGAACATTCAACAAGCACAGCACTTATACAAAATGACTGATTATTGGCTGAGAGAAATTGGTGATAAAAAGATTGTGGGGGCTGTTTTGTTAGACTTCAGTGAGGCTTTTGACATTATCGATCATAGTCTGTTGCTGCAAAAGCGTATGTGTTATGGCTTTACACCCCTGCTATATTGTGGATAAAGTCTAACAGAACACAGAGGGTGTTCTTCAATGGAAGCCTCTCCAACAAAATCCAGGTAGAATCAGGAATTCCCCAGGGCAGCTGTCTAAGCCTCTTACTTTTTTCAATCTTTACTAATGACATGCCACTGGCTTTGTGTGTGTCTATGTATGCAGATGACTCAACACTATACACGTCAGCTACCACAGCGACAGAAATGACAGCAAAACTTAACAAAGAGCTGCAGTTAGTTTCAGAATTGGTGGCAAGGAATAAGTTAGTCCTAAATATTACAAAAACTAAAAGCATTGTATTTGAGACAAATCATTCACTAAACCCTAAACCTCCACTAAGGTTCTCTTTTGTAATGAATAATGTGTAAATTGAGCATGTTGAGGAGACTAAACTACTTTGAGTAACCCTGGATTGTAAACTGTCACAGTCAAAACATATTGATACAACAGTAGCTAGGATGGGGAGAAGTCTGTCTATAATAAAGTGTTGCTCTGCATTCTTAAAAGCACTATCAACAAGGCAGGTCCTACAGGCCCTAGTTTTGTCGCACCTGGACTGTTCAGTCGTGTGGTCAGGTGCCACAAAGAGGGACTTAGGAAAATTGCAATTGTCTCAGAACAGGTTAGCACGGCTGGCCCTTGGATGTAGACAGAGAGCTAATATGCATGTGAATCTCTCCTGGCTCAACGTGGAGGAGAGATTGACTTAATCACTACTTGTATTTGTGAGAGGTATTGACATGTTGAATGCACCGAGCTGTCTGTTTGAACTACTGGCACACAGCACAGACACCCATGCATACCCCACAAGACATGCCACCAGAAGTCTCCACACAGTCCCCAAGTCCAGAACAGACTATGGGAGGCACACAGTACTACATAGAGCCATGACTACACGGAACTCTATTCCACATCAAGTCTATTCCACATCAAGTAACTCATGCCAGCAGTAAAAATAGATTTAAAAAACAGATAAAAATACACCTTATGGAACAGCGGGAACTGTGAAGCAACACAAACATAGACACATGCATACAAACACACAATAACATACACACATGTACACATGGATTTTGTGTTATAGATATGTGGTAGTAGAATAGAGGCCTGAGGGCACACACGTAATATGATGTGAAATCTGTTATGAATGTATTGCATTGTTTTTAAAATGTATAATTGCCTTAACTTTGCTGGACCCCAGGAAGAGTAGCTGCTGCTTTGGCAGCTAATGGGGATCCGTAATAAATACAAATACAAATACACATACCATAACCCCAATGCCACCATGGGGCACTCTGTTCACAACGTTGACATCAGAAAACTTCTCACCCACACGACGCCATACAGTACAGTTGAAACCGATATTCATGCGTAAAGAGCACTCTTCTCCAGCGTGCCAGTGGTCATCTCCACTCGGCACAGCCAGAAGAGGACTGGCCACCCCACATAGCCTTGTTCCTCTCTAGGTTTCTTCCTAGGTTTTGGCCTTTCTAGGCAGTTTTTCCTAGCCACCGTGCTTCTACACCTGCATTGCTTGTACAGCACAGGTGTAGAAGCACGGTGTACAGGTTTGTACAGGTTTCTGTACAGCACTTTGATATATCAGCTGATGTAAGAAGGGCTATATAAATAAATTTGATTTGATTTGATCGAAGGTGACGTCGGTTATGAATCCGACCTGCATTCCGATCAAGACCCTGGTGAGGACAACGAGCACATCATCTTGCAACAGCTCTGTTGGACATTCCTGCAGTCAGCATGTCAAATGTACGTTCCCTCAAAACTTGAGACATTTGTGGCATTGTGTGACAAAACTGCACATTTGAGAGTGGCCTTTTATTGTCCCCAAGACAAGGTGCACCTGTGTATTGATCATGCTGTTTAATCAGCTCCTTGATTTGCCACACCTGTCAGGGGGATGGATTATCTTGGCAAAGGAGAAATGCTCACTAACAGGTAAGTAAACAAATTTGTGCACAACATTTTAGAGAAATAAGCTTTTTTGCGTATGGAAGATTTCTGGGATCTTTTATTTCACCTCATGAAACATGTGACCAACACTTGACATGTTGCGTTGTACTCTACACCTGATCCTAGATCTGTTTTTGCTGTCTTGTCAACTCTTAATGGTCATTGTCATGTTTCAATACGGCCTCCAGTCTCATTTCACCTCGTTTACAGTATCACGTGATTTACTTTCACTTTCACATTTGGGCAGGCGTAAGGTCGAAGGGCAGGCATTACGTTGCAAAAGTGGGCGTGTTCATGTGCTGGCTTATACTAGTTCTGTCAACAACACACATACATCACCGTTTGAAAAATGTGCTACACAGACGTCTCTGCAGAGAAAGCAGCTTTGTGTCTGACTACATCCCCGATGCAGATTCGCTTCCCTTGGAAGATCTGGAGAGAGAATTCGCACGTCTCTACTTCACAGGAGAAGCATTTGAACGTAAACCTTTTATTTTTTATTTAAAAAAATAGACATGTCGGGAGATGAGTTTGGATTGGTCTGCCATGTAGCCTGCTTCTGTCTATAACATGAGCTGGTCAGTATGTGTTGATAGTCCTTTCTACCGCGCCGTTTTTTAAAGATATGCAGTGCATTCGGAAAGTATTTAGACCCCTTCTCTTTTTCCACATTTTGTTACATTACAGCGTTATTCAAAAATGTATTAAATCATTTTTTCCCCTCATCAATCTACACACAATATCCCATAATGACAAAGCGAAAACAAGCTAAGTATCCAAAACAGCTTTTAGATTACCAGGGCGAAACATTTATACAAGGGCAAGTTATTAGTCATTACAACAGCAAGGGTGAGCTAGTCTACCGTTCTTGTCCATCCTCAGCGTCTGTGATGGTTTCATCCATATGAAAAGTACTATCTGATCCTTCACTAACATTAGAGTATAAGGATTTGTCTACTTCTGTCAACCTATACATTTTCTGCATGTTGGGCTCTACCATTCCTGCAGTTGAGAAGCTCTCCTTGGTAAAATGAGCATGGCACAGGCGACTACTTTGAAAAGGTGCGACTCGTCTTTCCCAGCAAATTCCAACCATCTTCGCCGGCATTCTGGACTTGGAAAGATAAAGAAAAAGTTGGCTTGGGTGTCTTGCATCCGGTTTGGCTGTACTGTGACTTTCTCCAAAACAATGCTACTGGATTACCAATAACGGTAGGCAACTCTACATCCAGGTAACCTAACCTACAGGGGTTGGGTTATGGCCAATGACATAATGTCTTCCAGATTCTGGAAGCTCTGTCTGGGTGAGGTCGAGAATGCACAGAAAGATTAATAAAATACACATTTTGCTCAAAACATATTTTTTGCAATTTAGTTTGTGTACTTTAGTGTATTTATACTTGGGATATCACTTTTCAACTCCTTGAAAAAGTTGGTAAGATAGCACAAACAGATCTAGGATCAGACTACTGCATGCAGCACTTGATACAGTTCCTGTATTTAAGCATTCATGTTACAGAGCTAGTATTTTTTTTCACATTTATTTAACCAGGTAAGCCAGTTGAGAACAAGTTCTCATTTACAACTGCGACCTGGCCAAGATAAAGCAAAGCAGTGCGACACAAACAACAACACAGAGTTACACATGGAATAAACAAGCGTACAGTCAATAACACAATAGAAAAAAAGAAAGTATATATACAGTGTGTGCAAAAGGCATGAGGAGGTAGGCAATAAATAGGCCATAGTAGCGAGGTAATTACAATTTAGCAGATTAACACTGGAGTGATAAATGAGCAGATGATGATGTGCAAGTAGAGATACTGGTGTGCAAAAGAGCAGAAAAGTAAATAAAAACAATATGGGGATGAGGTAGGTAGATTAAACATCAGCTATCTGAGCAGCTAACCGATCGCTGCAGCTGTACATAGTCCATCTGTAAATAACCCACCCAAAGATAGTGAGGGAAATATAAGTTTCAGCGATTTTTGCAATTCGTTCCAGTCACTGGTAGCAGAGAACTGGAAGGAAAGGCAGCCAAAGTATGTGTTGGTTTTAGGGATGACCAGTGAGATATACATGCTGGAGCGCGTGCTATGGGTGGGTGTTGTTATCGTGACCAGTGAGCTGAGATAAGGTGGAACTTTACCTAGCATAGACTTATAGATGACTTGGAGCCAGTGGGTCTGGCAACGAATATGTAGCGAGGGCCAGCCGACTAGAGCATACAGGTCGCAGTGGTGGGTGGTATAAGGGGCTTTGGTAACAAAACGGATGGCACTGTGATAGACTGCATCCAGTTTGCTGAGTATTGGAAGCTATTTTGTAGATGACATCGCCGAATTCGAGGATCGGTAGGATAGTCAGTTTTACTAGGGTAAGTTTGGCGGCGTGAGTGAAGGAGGATTTGTTGCGAAATAGAAAGGCGATTCTAGATTTGATTTTGGATTGGAGATGTTTAATATGAGTCTGGAAGGAGAGTTTACAGTCTAGCCAGACACCTAGGTATTTGTAGTTGTCCACATATTCTTGGTCAGAACCGTCCAGGGTAGTGATGCTAGTCGGGCGGGCGGGTGCAGGGAGCGAACGGTTGAAAAGCATGCATTTGGTTTTACTAGCGTTTAAGAGCAGTTGGAGGCCATGGAAGGAGTGTTGTATGGCATTGAAGCTTGTTTAGAGGTCCAAAGAAGGGTCAGATGTATACAGAATGGTGTCGTCTGCGTAGAGGTGGATCAGGGAATCACCAGCAGCAAGAGCGACATCATTGATATATACAGAGAAAAGAGTCGGCCCGAGAATTGAACCCTGTGGTACCCCCATAGAGACTGCCAGAGGTCCGGACAACAGGCCCTACGATTTGACACACTGAACTCTGTCTGCGAAGTAGTTGGTGAACCAGGCGAGGCAGTCATTTGAGAAACCAAGACTATTGAGTCTGCCTATAAGAATACGGTGATTGACAGAGTCGAAAGCCTTGGCCAGGTCGATGAAGATGGCTGCACAGTACTGTCTTTTATCGATGGTGGTTATGATATCATTTAGTACCTTGAGCGTGGTTGAGGTGCAGCCGTGACCAGCTCGGAAACCGGATTGCACAGCGGAGAACGTTCGGTGGGATTCGAAATGGTGATCTGTTTTTTAACTTGGCTTTTGAAGACTTTAGAGAGGCAGGGCAGGATGGATATAGGTCTATAACAGTTTGGGTCTAGAGTGTCACCCCCTTTGAAGAGGGGGATGACCGCGGCAGCTTTCCAATCTTTAGGGATCTCGGACGATACGAAAGAGAGGTTGAACAGACTGGACAGAACAGAATGCAACATTGGCGGCGGATAGTTTTAGAAAGAGAGTGTCCAGATTGTCTAGGCCAGCTGATTTGTACGTGTTCAGGTTTTGCAGCTCTTTCAGAACATCTGCTATCTGGATTTGGGTGAAGGAGAAGCTGGGGAGGCTCGGGCAAGTAGCTGCGGGGGGGGCGGAGCTGTTGGCCGGGGTTGGGGTAGTGTTATGGGATTTTTATGAATAAGGACTAAATGATGTATACATTTAACTAGAAATATAACTAACATAATTATATCCTGTCTGATGAAGAATGTTTGTCCATAAGAAAGAGGTACTGTTAGTAGGCAAGGAACTGTGGCAGACAACTTGTGACCACTGTGAAACTGATAACAGAGAAGGAAGTCTCCCCACCCAGGGAGGGGAGAAACCTTGGGCTTGTAGTAGATTGTATAACAGGTGGCAGGCAATGTATGAGAAGGACTTGTGAACTATATTGTCATTGTATTAGAGGAGGAGGGACATTTATGACGAAATGAGAGGTATATAAACCAATGTACATGTAATGATTGGCAGAGCGCTCTCCTAAATACATGTTCTGACTATTGTGGCTGGGCCTCCGTCTGATTCATTTCAACCAGTTTCTTACAAATTCTGGGTTTCAGGCTGAGTAATTAATTCAATTGGGTATTATGAACAACTGAGAACAAAATTCTCGTAACAGGTAGCCAGGAGGAAAGCATGGCCAGCCGTAGAGAAATGCTTATTGAAATTTTCGATTATCATGGATTTATCGGTGGTGACCGTGTTACCTAACCTCAGTGCAGTGGGCAGCTGGGAGGAGGTGCTCTTGTTCTCCATGGACTTTACAGTGTCACAAAGCTTTTTGGAGTTAGAGCTACAGGATGCAAATTTCTGTTTGAAAAAGCTAGCCTTTGCTTTCCTGACTGTCTGCGTGTATTGGTTCCTGACTTCTCTGAACAGTTGCATATCGCGGGGACTATTCGATGCTATTGCAGTACGCCACAGGATGTTTTTGTGCTGGTCAAGGGCAGTAAAGTCTGGAGTGAACCAAGGGCTATATCTGTTCTTAGTTCTACATTTTTTGAAAGGGGCATGCTTATTTAAGATTGTGAGGAAATTACTTTTAAAGAACAACCAGGCATCCTCGACTGATGGGATGAGGTCAATATCCTTCCAGGATACACGGACCAGGTCGATTAGAAAGGCCTGCTCGCAGAAATGTTTTAGGGAGCGTTTGACAGTGATGAGGGGTGGTCGTTTGGAACCTGTTAAATCCCATTTTGCTAATAACAGCCTGCTTCCCAAATGGCACCTTATTCCATATATAGTGCACTACTTTTGACCAGAGCCCAATGCACTATATAGGGAATAGGGTGCCATTTGGAATGCAGACTTAGAGTGAAATGCCTGAACAGGAAAAGCCTTTTGATTCTGTGATGTAGTAGCCTGGTCCCAGATCTGTATATACTGTCTTGGCAATCCCTATGTCCTTGTGTTTGTTGTGACATTGACCATAGGAGTGGCAAGACAGCACATACTGAACTGGGACCAAGCTAGTGCTGTAGTACTTTTAAGAGGGAATCTTGATTGTAGTAGTCATGTTTCTGAAAGGGAGAATACAGAGAAGCTCCTCAGTGAGACTAGATAGGATTCTAATGTCAAGGGTCAAGCTTTGGAGCAAATTGTTGTTTTGTTGTCACTGCTGTTTTTTTCTAGTGTATTTCCATTGTTTGCACACAAATAAACAAACTGTAGAACCTCAATAGAATAAACCAAACTTATTGTAAATTCTGTTTCTGTTCTGTCACTGTGTATTGTGCATTATTCATTACACTGTGGGAAATGTTGAAAACCTGTCATCTACCCTTAGAGCTCGTGCTTGCCAAGTCAAATAACTTCTTTTTACACAGAGTAGGCTACCGCCAACACAGCACTGTACTGTAAATAGCTATCTTGCTACAGTAAAGCAGTGAAGTAAAGCTAATGACAAACATTAGCGTGTGGGGCGGCAGGTAGCATAGTGGTTAGAGTGTTGGACTAGTAACCGAAAGGTTGCGAGATCGAACCCCCGAACTGACAAGGTAAAAATCTGCCATTCTGCCTCTGAACAAGGCAGTTAACCCACTGTTCCTAGGCTGTCATTTAAAATAAGAATTTGTTCTTAACTGACTTGCCTAGTTAAATAAAGGTAACATACAAAACAGAAGGATGACGGATGCATCCTGTTCCCTATACAGTGAGGCCCTGGTCAAAAGTAATGCACTATATAGGAAATAGGGAACAGATTGCCATTTGGGGAAGACCTGCCTGCTCTAAGACCTTTCCATCACAGTTGACAATTCCACTGTGTCCCCCTCCCAGAGGGCAAAGAACCTTGGCATGACCCTAGACAACAAAGCAGTGACTTGCTCTTGCATAGAGTACAACCCTACCTCATACAGGAAGAGGCGTAGCTCCTAATCCAGGCACTTGTCATCTCCCGTCTGGACTACTGCAACTCCCTGTTGTCTGGGCTCCCTGCATGTGCCATCAAACCCCTGCAACTTACCCAGAACGCTGCAACCCTCCTGGTGTTCAACCTTCCCAAGTTCTCCCACGTCACCCTGCACTTCCACACACTCCACTGGCTTCCAGTCGAAGCTTGTATCCACTACAATACCATGGTGCTTACCTACGGAGCAGTAAGAGGAACTGATCTTCCCTACCTTTAGGCTATGCTCAAACCCTACACACCAACACCTCTGGTCTCTCTGACTTCATTTATTGAGGAAATGTACTTACTATGACTGTGATATGTGGCTGTCCCACCTAGCTATTTTAAGATGAATGCACTAACTGTAAGTCACTCTAGAGCATCTGCTAAATGACTAAAATGTAAATGTAAAAACTGTAATTCTGCAATGAGTATATTCTTCAAAATATCTTCAAAAATAAATGTCCTGTCACGTTCCTGACCTGTTTTCTGTTGTTTTGTATGTGTTTAGTTGGTCAGGGCGTGAGTTGGGGTGGGTATTCTATGTTGTGTGTTTAGTTCGTCTGTTTCTGTGTTCAGCCTAATATGGTTCTCAATCAGAGACAGCTGTCAATCGTTGTCCCTGATTGAGAATCATATAAAGGTGGCTTGTTTTGTGTTGGGGATTGTGGGTGGTTGTTTCCTGTCTCTGTGTTTGTGTTCTGCACCAGATAGGACTGTCTCGGCTTTCACGTTTGTTATTTTGTTATTTGTTAATGTTCATTGTTTATTGTTTAATTAAACATGTTGAACACTAACTGCGCTGCATTTTGGTCCTCTCCTTCATCCCAGGAAGAAAGCCGTTACAGAACCACCCACCAAACAAGGATCAAGCAGCGTGGCAACGGGCAGCAGCGACAGCAGCAGCGGTACCAGGAGGAATGGTCATGGGAGCAAATATTTAACGGAGAAGGACCCTGGGCTAAGGTTGGAGAAGATCGCCGCTCTCGGGAAGAGATGGAGGCAGCTAAAGCCCAGGAGCGGTGGTCTGAGGAGGCAGCACGGAAGCGGGGCTGGAAGCCCGTGAAGAAACCCCAAAAATGTCTTGGGGGGGGGGGGGGGGGGGCTAAAGGGTAGTGTGGCGAGGGCAGGTAGGAAACCTGCGCTCACTTCCCATGCTTACCGTGGAGAGCAGGAGTACGGGCAGACACCGTGTTATGCGGAAGAGCGCACGGTGTCTCCTGTACGGGTGCATAGCCCGGTGCGGGTTATTCCACCTCCCCGCACTGGGCGGGCTAGAGTGAGCATTGAGCCAAGTGCCATGAAGCCGGCTCTACATATCTGGCCTCCAGTATGTCTCCTCGGGCCGGTGTACATGGCACCAGCCTTACGCATGGTGTCCCCGGTTCGCCAACACAGAGCAGTGCGGGTTATTCCACCTCCCCGCACTGGACGGGCTACGGGGAGCATGCAACCAGGTAAGGTTGGGCAGGCTCAGTGCTCATGGGAGCCAGTACGCCTGCACGGTCCGGTATATCCGGCGCTACCTTCCCGCCCCAGCCCAGTACCACCAGTGCCTACACCACGCACCAAGCCTCCTGTGCGTCTCCAGAGCCCTGTACGCACTGTGCCTTCTCCCCGCACTCGCCCTGAGGTGCGTGCCCTCAGCCCGGTACCACCAGTGCCGGTACCACGCACCAGGCCTATAGTGCGCATCGAGAGTCCAGTGTGCCCTGTTCCTGCTCCCCGCACTAGCCTTGAGGTGCGTGTCTCCAGTCCAGTACCTCCAGTTCCGGCACCACGCACCAGGCCTACTGTGCGCCTCAGCAGGTCAGAGTCGGCCGTCTGCCCAACGCCGCCTGCACTGCTCGTTTGTCCAGCGCCGTCTGAGCTGCCTGCCTGCCCAGCGCCGTCTGAACTGCCTGCACTGCTCGTCTGCTCAACGCCGCCTGCACTGCTCGTCTGTCCAGCGCCGTCTGAGCTGCCTGCCTGCCCAGCGCCGTCTGAACTGCCTGCACTGCTCGTCTGCTCAACGCCGCCTGCACTGCTCGTCTGTCCAGCGCCGCCTGCACTGCTCGTCTGCCCAGCGCCGTCTGAGCTGCCTGCACTGCCTGCCTGTCCAGCGCCGTCTGAGCCATCCGTCTGCCCAGCGCCGTCTGAGCCATCCGTCTGCCCAGCGCCGTCTGAGCCATCCGTCTGCCCAGCGCCGTCTGAGCCATCCGTCTGCCCAGCGCCGTCTGAGCCATCCGTCTGCCCAGCGCCGTCTGAGCCATCCGTCTGCCCAGCGCCGTCTGAGCCATCCGTCTGCCCAGCGCCGTCTGAGCCATCTGTCTGCCTAGCGCCGTCTGAGCCATCTGTCTGCCCAGCGCCATCTGAGTCATCCGTCTGCCACGAGCCATTAGAGCCGCCCGTCTGTCCCGAGCCATTAGAGCCGTCCGTCAGTCAGGAGCCGCTAGAGCCGTCCGTCAGTCAGGAGCTGCCAGAGCCGCCAGCCAGTCAGGAGCTGCCAGAGCCGCCAGCCAGTCAGGAGCTGCCAGAGCCGCCAGCCAGTCAGGAGCTGCCAGAGCCGCCAGCCAGTCAGGAGCTGCCAGAGACGCCAGCCAGTCAGGAGCTGCCAGAGACGCCAGCCAGTCAGGAGCTGCCAGAGACGCCAGCCAGTCAGGAGCTGCCAGAGACGCCAGCCAGTCAGGAGCTGCCAGAGACGCCAGCCAGTCAGGAGCTGCCAGAGACGCCAGCCAGTCAGGAGCTGCCAGAGACGCCAGCCAGTCAGGAGCTGCCAGAGCCGCCAGACAGTCATGAGCCGCCCTACAGTCATGAGCCGCCCTCCAGTCATGAGCTGCCCTCCAGTCATGAGCTGCCCTACAGTCATGAGCTGCCCTACAGTCATGAGCTGCCCTCCAGTCATGAGCTGCCCTCCAGTCATGAGCTGCCCTCCAGTCATGAGCTGCCCTCCAGTCATGAGCTGCCATTCAGTCCGGAGCTGCCATTCAGTCCGGAGCTGCCATTCAGTCCGGAGCTGCCATTCAGTCCGGAGCTGCCATTTGTCCGGAGCGATTTCTCTGTCCTGAGCTACCTCTCTGGCCTGAGCTACCTCTCTGTCCTGAGCTACCTCTCTGTCCTGAGTTGTCTCCTCTATTTAGGAGGGGCCTTGGTGAAGGTTCCTGGACCATGGTCGGGGGCGAGGGTCGCCACTCAAAGGACGCTAAGGAGGGGGACAAAGACAGTGGTGGAGTGGTGTCCTCGTCCACCGCCGGAGCCGCCACCGCGGACAGATGCCCACCCAGACCCTCCCCTTGAGTTTTAGGGGTGCGCCCGGAGTTCGCACCTTGAGGGGGGGGTTCTGTCACGTTCCTGACCTGTTTTCTGTTGTTTTGTATGTGTTTAGTTGGTCAGGGCGTGAGTTGGGGTGGGTATTCTATGTTGTGTGTCTAGTTCGTCTGTTTCTGTGTTCAGCCTAATATGGTTCTCAATCAGAGACAGCTGTCAATCATTGTCCCTGATTGAGAATCATATAAAGGTGGCTTGTTTTGTGTTGGATTGTGGGTGGTTGTTTCCTGTCTCTGTGTTTGTGTTCTGCACCAGATAGGACTGTCTCGGCTTTCACGTTTGTTATTTTGTTATTTGTTAATGTTCATTGTTTATTGTTTAATTAAACATGTTGAACACTAACTGCGCTGCATTTTGGTCCTCTCCTTCATCCCAGGAAGAAAGCCGTTACATGTCCCCAGATGAACTTTTGGACAATATTTAATGTTGGTGTCATCATTACAGTCACAGTGTATATAATCAACATCACTCTCACCAACAGGAACTTAGTACACTACCACTTAATAGTTAATAGTCAACGACAGCAGTAGAGCCACTATGTCTGGTTTAGATGTGTCTTTGTCTCAGCCAATGGAATCACACTGGACTCAGCTGAGCTAAGCTGGAGCAGACCTGGGTTCAATTACTATTTGAAATCTTTCAAATACTATTGAGCATTTTCCCTAGCCTTGACTGGAGTGCTAGGTTGACTGGGTTTGGATGTTTCAGGTTTTTCTATTGGATCTATGGAAACAGGAAACCTCAGTCAAGCACAGACAGAGTATTTGAAATTATTTAGAGTAGTGTTTGAACCCAGGTCTGAGCTGGAGACTAGCGCTGTGAGGCAGAGTGTTCCTGACAGGTTGCCGTGACTACAGGCAAGGCTCTCACTAACTGTTCCAAAGTGTGTTGTCACATCGGACCATGGCAGGCCTGGGAATCACAGTCACACAGACATGAGCAGGTGAGTCCTCCTGTTGCTGCCTACCTCTCAGTCCCTTTTAACAGGACACTGTTCTGTCTGACTCTGCAGGTTGGAGGAGACATAGAAATAAAATGTAAATAGAACGGTCCACCCATCACAAAACGTTGGATGGAAATGTCTGTTTTAGTCATTCTATGGTTGGAGCATACAGCCCGGCCAACACAGAGTTAAACAAGCATAGAAACTCTTTGACTAACTCTCTCAGTCGATTTTTCAGGTCATGACATTATTACACCTGCCACATCAACTATCAGCATGAGATGTGTTTTTGGCAAGATAAAAGCAAGAATAGATTTTGTTTCCACCTCTCAGTTTTGGAGGGTTGGAATCGATGCCTTGATGGTGGGACTGCAGTGTTCTCGCTCTCTCTCTTTCTCTGTGCATTTGCCATTAAGATTCTTTGTGAAGGGAAAAGGAAGAATCTCCTAAGCCATTTAGAATTCATGATTCAGGAAAAGAAAGACAGTAGGATTCTGGCAATGAAACAATACTGAAATCTAAGATCAATAATAGTGACAATAAACTACAAATACATGAGATGAAAGGACTAGTATCCAGTCCAGTGGCTGTACCTGTTCATCAATCTGCCTCACACTACAGAAAAAGGAGATAGGTTACTGCCCTATGGGGTGTTCTGGCTCGGGAAAGCATTACTAACAAGAGATGAAAGCAGCAATTTCTTACCATGTTAAAATTAGGGAAGAGTCCCACACTAGAGGAGGTGTCCACTTGGTGGAAGGGCATAAAGGGTTTCATATCCAAAGTGGACTGCATCATCAGAGACTGATTCCGCACCAGCACAGGCAGTGTGTTGCTATGGCATGAACTTCCTTTGGAGACGGAGAAATAGTTAGATAGAGAGAGAGCGGGGGGAGAGAGGGATGGAGAGAGAGGAGAGAGAGAAAGGGACAGAACAATGGAAAGAGAGAGGGAGAGAGAAAGAGAAAGAAAGAGTAGGGAAAAGAGAAAAACAGAGAAAGAGAAATATTAACACATTTTCAGATGAGGGCAGTATGATGTAGTTGCGGCAGGTTAGTGCGTGGTTAGAGTGTTCGGCCAGTAACCGAAAGGTTGCTGGATAGAATCCCTGAGCTGACAGGCAGTTAACCCACTGTTCCCCGGTAGGCCGTCCTTGCAAATAAGAATTTGTTCTTAACTGACTTGCCTAGTTAAATAAAGGTTAAATAAAAAATGAAAAGATTATATTCATAGCACTAGGACCATACATAACACACACGAGGAGCTAACAGGCAGAGAAAATACACTGTACACTGTGGCTGTTGTGAGCGCTGTGGCAGAGAATAGTGGAAAGTAACTCATCATGTCTTAAATGAAGCAGAAAGACGTCTCTACGCGCTCATAGGCTGTGGTAAGATGTGGAGTGTGTGTGTGCTGGGGTGTGAGTCAGCCTGGAAGGTAGGCTGGCTGGAGGAATGATGCAGTACATTATGTTGGGGCAGAGGGAATGGAGCTAGGAGAATACTTCTATGGCTGGGACTGGGGCTTGAGCCCAGAAACAGATCATACCTGATGCAAGGCAGTTCATTGGTATCGTAGTCATATCTGTGTATATCTACTTTGTATATTTCAAAGGAAAATAAGGTTATTGCCAGTTCACTTCAGGCTTTCATACTCTGTATATACAATATAAAAGCTTCATGCCCATAGAAGCCTATGGATCCAGACCAAAATAAAGAATGATATTAACCAGCTCTGCACTACTGTAGATAATCGACACAGAATTCAAAGCTCTTTTCTCTTCATCTTCCCTCCATATTATGCATGTTTTATGCGTGTGTGTGTGCATGTGCGTGCATGTGTGTGTGTGTGTGTCTGTATACAAGAGTTAATCTCAGTAGAGATTTAATAGCATGTGAGATGAAAAGTGAGTCCATCTCAGAAATCCACAAGTGCAGGCTTCTGAGTGCTGACACACGTACACACACACTAACCTCAAATAGGTGCTCATGTTCTTGTCAGAGATTCAAAATGAACAACATTTTAAAAATTTAAAAAAAGAAACATCAAGCTATTGCTTCAAATTTCCCTTCATACTAAATCATATTGTGTTCGATGCCAAGAGAACGTAAAATCCCGACCTGCGCTGACACAGCAGGGATACTCTTCCAGCTAATTTCATAGAAATATATCATCCATCAAGAGACATTTTGATTTAATAAAGCTATGCAGGAGATCACTGGGATGAAACGAACGTTTAACATGGAGATGAAGCTCTACTGAGGGTTTTGTATTTATATAATATATAGAGATGTAATGTAATACTGCAAACTATACTGTCAAATATAACCTGTCTCATGATCGTGTTGTCATGGGAGACACATGGTTAGAACCTCTAAATCTTACATGTTTAGATTTTTCCAGAGCTGATCGGAATTCAATTGTTTGGAATTGAGTTGTTCATAATTTGATTTGTGTGTCTGGTCATTTCCATGTAAAAGGACCCATGAGCACCAGGTCATTTCCATGTAAAAGGACCCATGAGCACCAGGTCATTTCCATGTAAAAGGACCCATGAGCACCAGGTTATTTCCATGTAAAAGGACCCATGAGCACCAACATGTGTTGTAAATAGGAGCATGTCAAATTGGGGGTCAAATGAAAGATAAGAGTCAATGTTTTTTTATTTATTATGGCATATATATACATTTTTCAACCAATCTCCATCCCAAAAATGTTGAATGAGAAAAAGGCCTTGATTCCTGGTCAAACAGATGGAAAAGGGGTCTTAGAAAACATCTAGCAGAACAAGTCTTAAAACGTGTTAGAAATACATCAAAACACGATCACGTTGAAGTAATGAACCCTGCAGACTATTATCAACATAATATTATATTTACTTCTGGATAAATGTTTCTGTCTTCTGTAAGTTAAAGAAATATTCCCTTATGCCTTGAAATGCCATTACCAAAAACCCACATATCTATAAGATATTTTCATATTTCTCTCCCTCATGAGGAGGGATGATAATGAACGTTCATAGAAGTAACAAGTAAAGGTAGACCTATGACCTATTCATTAGTTATAGTGTTTTTACTCATTTCAATTTTGAATTATTACAATTTGATTGTAACTACTGCAATTTAATTGGCACCAAGGAGAAATCATAGTAGTTACAAACCATAATGTACTGTATTGTACTCAATCAATCAATAGAATGTATTTACAAAGCCCTTTTTACATCAGCAGATGTCACAAAGTGTTTATACAGAAACCCAGCCTAAAACCCAAAAGAGCAAGCAATGCTGTACTGTACTGAACATAACTCTACTCTACTGTACTGTACTGTACACCACTGTACTAAACTATACTGTACTGTACACTACTGTACTCAACTATACTGTACTGTACTGAACATAACTATACTGTACTGTACTCGACTGTACTGTACACTACTGTACTGAACATAACTCTACTCTACTGTACTGTACTGTACTGAACATAACTCTACTCTACTCTACTGTACTGTACTGTACACCACTGTACTAAACTATACTGTACTGTACACTACTGTACTCAACTATACTGTACTGTACTGAACATAACTATACTGTACTGTACTCGACTGTACTGTACACTACTGTACTGAACATAACTCTACTGTACTGTACTGAACATAACTCTACTGTACTGTACTGTACTGTACTGTACACTACCGTACTAAACTCTATTGTACTGAACATAACTCTACTGTACTGTACTGAACATAACTATACTGTACTGAACATAACTATACTGTACTGTACACTACTGTACTGAACATAACTCTACTGTACTATACACTACTATACTGAACATAACTATACTGTACTATACACTACTGTACTGAACATAACTCTACTGTACTGTACTGAACATAACTATACTGTACTGTACACTCCTGTACTGAACATAACTCTACTGTACTATACACTACTATACTGAACATAACTATACTGTACTATACACTACTGTACTGAACATAACTCTACTGTACTGTACTGAACATAACTATACTGTACTGAACATAACTCTACTGTACTGTACTGAACATAACTATACTGTACTGAACATAACTCTACTGTACTGTACTGAACATAACTATACTGTACTGAACATAACTATACTGTACTGTACTGAACATAAATATACTGTACTGAACATAACTCTACTGTACTATACACTACTGTACTGAACATAACTCTACTGTACTGTACACTATTGTACTGAACATAACTCTACTGTACTGTACTGAACATAAATATACTGTACTGAACATAACTATACTGTACTGTACACTACTGTACTGAACATAACTCTACTGTACTGTACTGAACATAAATATACTGTACTGAACATAACTCTACTGTACTATACACTACTGTACTGAACATAACTATACTGTACTGTACTGAACATAACTCTACTGTACTGTACACTACTGTACTGAACATAACTCTACTGTACTGAACATAACACTACTGTACTGTACTCTACTGTACTGTACACTACTGTACTAAACTCTACTGTACTGTACTGTACATAACTCTTGGCCATGTTCTGTTATAATCTCCACCCGTCACAGCCAGAAGAGGACTGGCCACCCCTCATAGCCTGGTTCCTCTCTAGGTTTCTTCCTAGGTTTTGGCCTTTCTAGGGAGTTTTTCCTAGCCACCGTGCTTCTACACCTGCATTGCTTGCTGTTTGGGGTTTTAGGCTGGGTTTCTGTACAGCACTTTGAGATATCAGCTGATGTAAGGCTATATAAATAAATTTGATTTGATTTGATGATACTGTACTCTACTGTACTGTACACTACTGTACTGAACATAACTATACTGTACTGTACTGAACATAACTATACTGTACTGTACACTACTGTACTAAACTGTACTGTACTGTACGGAACATAACTCTACTGTACTGTACACTACTGTACTGAACATAACTCTACTGTACTGAACATAACACTACTGTACTGAACATAACTCTACTGTACTGAACATAACTCTACTGTACTGAACATAACTATACTGTACTCTACTGTACTGTACACTACTGCACTAAACTGTACTGTACTGTACTGAACATAACTCGACTATACTCTACTGTACTGTACACTACTGTACTAAACTCTACTGTACTGTACTGTACACTACTGTACTAAACTCTACTGTACTGTACTGAACATAACTATACTGTACTGTACACTACTGTACTAAACTCTACTGGACTGTACTGTACACGACTGTACTAAACTCTACTGTACTGTACTGTACACTACTGTACTAAACTCTACTATGCTGTACTGTACAATACTGTACTAAACTCGACTGTACTGTACTACACTATACTGTACACTACTGTACTAAACTCTACTGTACTGTACACTACTGTACTAAACTCTACTGTACTGTACTGAACATAACTCTACTGTACTGTACACTACTATACTAAACAATATTGTACTGTACTGAACATAACTCTACTGTACTCTACTGTACTGTACACTACTATACTAAACACTACTGTACTGTACTGAACCTAACTCTACTGTACTCTACTGTACTGTACACTACTATACTAAACAATACTGTACTGTACTCTATTTGTGAAACATAGACATCTATGATGTGTTCAGATTTGGTCCAGTCAAATCTTAATACTGCGCAGATATTTAACAGTTTTTGGAAAACGTGGACACAACGTGGGCACAAAAAGATTTGACAAAAATTCTGTTACCAAACTTTGCATCTGCACAGTTCTCCCTGTAAATATGTTTTTGTAAAATGTTCTGTGTACATTTTTAAAAGTAGTCCTTGTGCATTAAAACTCTGAAATCAATACTTTTTGTTTGGCATACATTTTAAGTGAAAAATCTGAGCCTCAGCGCCATTCCATTATTGTGGAATTGCCCGTCTGCTGTCAATTTATTATATCATTGGCAACTGTCCCCCAACATTATGAAAGGCAAAATCCTATAATATCATGAAAGTTATCATATCAACCCGAAGACCAAGAAACCAATAAACAACAGCATCACACAATCAGTAACTTGTGCATACTGTAGCTCATGTGATGTCAAAGTGTTGTAAATCATCTGAAACGTTTTGTCCAGACTGTCTTGTCCAACTTCATGCCATGCGCTTCTCATTGTCAAAATGAAACATCTTCAGTACGGTCTTTTACACTATGGCCTCTACACACACCATAAATCACTCATGTCCACACATTCTGTAGTTTAATTCACTTGAATCTAACACCACAACACATGACAATTACTGGGTAGAATACTATGGCTGACGTCATGAAACAATAAAGGATAAAAATCCCTTTTCCCAGGAAGAAATGACCTAAACAGGATTGACTTTCATTGGATTGTTTTATTACACATGACTCAATGTATGACACCCGAGACGCTCACCACATTATTACTGCATCAGTTACAACTTGTACAACATAACAATAATATATTCCATTTAGCAGACGCTTTTATCCAAAACGATTACATTCATGCGTGCATTCTACGTATGGGTGGCCTTGGGAATCGATTCCACTATACTGACGATGCAAGCGCCCTGCTCTACCAACTGAGCTGCCTATCTAAATGACTTGTTACAATGAGAATGTGTATTGTTGGAAGCGAAAAGCTTATTTTTTTACCTTGCTACATACTCAAACATGGTCATTCTGCTAACCCATAATAAAGACCTTGATGAGAAACACATGCGAGACCCAACTAGACATTTGAAACTGGCCTCCCAGTTCATAGCAGTGATTTATTTGGAGCGAACGTTTACAAAGCCTTACCAGGAACAACAGCAGACCAGAAGAACAGGAACACAGGGCACTCTCTTTTCCAATAACACTTTTTGATGCATTTCTTATCAGAACAAACACAACTGTGTTGTCATGAACCTTTTATAGATCTGAACTCAATGTGATAGAGCTAAAATAAAAGTCTTCAAGCATAAACTTACAGGCTAGATTGTGCTCTGAAGCATGACTCTACTGCTCAGATTCATTTATTTACAGTGAGTTATTGCCACAACAATTTGCACGCAATCATGGTATTAGCTTTGGGTACAACAGCATAGTAACTCTTCGGAAGAGCCATCGCAGCCTCTACCAGGACCAGTCCACCAGTCGGCCCAGTCTTCCAGACCCTTGGAGGGGACAGGTTAGAGGTTACAGGTTAGAGGTTAGGCCCTTAAGGAGGTCATTACTGTTTGCCTGGAGGTTAGAAGCTGGAGGCCAGCCTTCAGCCAAAGGCCTACGCCAAGGCCTGTTTGCCCGACCCTCGTTCACAGTCTCACACTAGAACACTCATCACTGCGGCTGGGTCTGTCTAGTCTGTGATCAGCAACATGACAGGGTGGTCTTCAAGGCCCGTGGAGGGGTGACAGGTCAGAGGTTAGGCTCCTTCAGGAAGTAATTACTATCCCGCTTGGTTGCTGGAAACTTGATTCTGGAGGCCAGTCTACTTCCTACCTGCCCCTCATTCACACACTACAACACTCACCAGCTGCCTCTGTCCAGGCCAGGGCTAGTCATTACAACTAGATGAAAGAACTGATGTGTCTTTAATGGTGTACCTGCAATGGTGTCCACATGTTTTTTGATTTCTGTGTTGGTGAGAGAGTGAAGCTGTGTGTGTAGTAATGTGTTGTGTTCCGTCTGTGTGGGCCTTTTGATACAAATAATGAGCTTACTTCAGATGAACCAATGTCGAATACTTGATTCCTGTTCTGAAGTAATGTATCTCAATAAAATGTACTGCAAATACAGTATGTTTGCATGTTTGTCCAATGTTCCTGGTTCTGTAGTTCTATTCATTAGAATATGTCATTTGAGAGAGATGTACTCGAGTTGAGATAAATATTGACTTTTGCTTTAGCGCTCAAGTCCTTTCAAAACGGCTCATCAATATTCAGAGAACAGAATGATTACAGCCAAGTCCTGTTACCTGGGAAACCGTACCATCAATGGTTAGTAGGTACCAGAGAGCTCATAAGTGGAGAATTCTAAACATGTGTTACTCTGAAACATCGGGTGAATTTCTGGGGGAAAATCAGATGGATTATCTCTACAGAAAAATAATGATCAGAGACTGCCACAAATAGCCAACAACCAAAAGACTAACAGAGCAACTCGTTTTTTTGTACACTGATGTTCATGTTCAATTGTAATTAGTGTTCTTTGTTTAATTGATTGAAAGAAACGGGATTGTACTTATATTGTATCTAGTGTTTTTAGGTGTGTTTTTTAAAATATATAAGCCCTCTTGAGTTTCCAACTTCACCTTCAAAGCTTTTTACCATTTTGTCTTTCACGAGTTTTCAACTAAATCAATAAAACTATCAAACTAAACACCAGTTAGAGCCAGTGGTCTATACACTCCCCTCTGTCTTTATTGGACAGTGAACCTACAATGATACATTTGGCTCTATACTCCAGGATTTTGGATTTGAGATCAAATGTTTCATATGAGGCGACAGAACAGAATGTCACCTTTATTTGAGGGTATTTTCATATATATATTTTTTACAGTTTAGAAATTAATGAACTTTATGTACAGTGGGGCAAAAAAGTATTTAGTCAGCCACCAATTGTGCAAGTTCTCCCACTTAAAAAGATGAGAGAGGCCTGTAATTTTCATCATAGGTACACTTCAACTATGACAGACAAAATGAGAAGAAAAAAAATCCAGAAAATCACATTGTAGGATATTTTATGAATTTATTTGCAAATTATGGTGGAAAATAAGTATTTGGTCAATAACAAAAGTTTATCTCAATACTTTGTTATATACCCTTTGTTGGCAATGACAGAGGTCAAATGTTTTCTGTAAGTCTTCACAAGGTTTTCACACACTGTTGCTGGTATTTTGGCCCATTCCTCCATGCAGATCTCCTCTAGAGCAGTGATGTTTTGGGGCTGTCCGCTGGGCAACACGGACTTTCAACTCCCTCCAAAGATTTTCTATGGGGTTGAGATCTGGAGACTGGCTAGGCCACTCCAGGACCTTGAAATGCTTCTTACGAAGCCACTCCTTCGTTGCCCGGGCGGTGTGTTTGGGATCATTGTCATGCTGAAGGACCCAGCCACGTTTCATCTTCAATGCCCTTGCTGATGGAAGGAGGTTTTCACTCAAAATCTCACGATACATGGCCCCATTCATTCTTTCCTTTACACGGATCAGTCGTCCTGGTCCCTTTGCAGAAAAACAGCCCCAAAGCATGATGTTTCCACCCCCATGCTTCACAGTAGGTATGGTGTTCTTTGGATGCAACTCAGCATTCTTTGTCCTCCAAACACGACGAGTTGAGTTTTTACCAAAAAGTTATATTTTGGTTTCATCTGACCATATGACATTCTCCCAATCTTCTTCTGGATCATCCAAATGCTCTCTAGCAAACTTCAGACGGGCCTGGACATGTACTGGCTTAAGCATGGGGACACGTCTGGCACTGCAGGATTTGAGTCCCTGGCGGCGTAGTGTGTTACTGATGGTAGGCTTTGTTACTTTGGTCCCAGCTCTCTGCAGGTCATTCACTAGGTCCCCCGTGTGGTTCTAGGATTTTTGCTCACCGTTCTTGTGATCATTTTGACCCCACGGGGTGAGATCTTGCGTGGAGCCCCAGATTGAGGGAGATTATCAGTGGTCTTGTATGTCTTCCATTTCCTAATAATTGCTCCCACAGTTGATTTCTTCAAACCAAGCTGCTTACCTATTGCAGATTCAGTCTTCCCAGCCTGGTGCAGGTCTACAATTTTGTTTCTGGTGTCCTTTGACAGCTCTTTGGTCTTGGCCATAGTGGAGTTTGGAGTGTGACTGTTTGAGGTTGTGGACAGGTGTCTTTTATACTGATAACAAGTTCAAACAGGTGCCATTAATACAGGTAACGAGTGGAGGAGCCTCTTAAAGAAGAAGTTACAGGTCTGTGAGAGCCAGAAATCTTGCTTGTTTGTAGGTGACCAAATACTTATTTTCCACCATAATTTGCAAATAAATTCATTAAAAATCCTACAATGTGATTTTCTGGAATTCTTTTTCTCATTTTGTCTGTCATAGTTGAAGTGTACCTATGATGAAAATTACAGGCCTCTCTCATCTTTTTAAGTGGGAGAACTTGCACAATTGGTGGCTGACTAAATACTTTTTTGCCCCACTGTATCTAGTCCCCCCATTTGAAGATGTTTTAAGTATTTGGACAAATTCACTTATTGTATTACATTGTAAAAGGTTTAGTACTTGGTCCCATATTTCTAGCATGCAATGACTATATCAAGCTTGTGACTCTACAAACTTGTTGGATACATTTGCGGTTTGTTTTGGTTGTGTTTCAGATTATGCTGTGCCCAATAGAAATGAATGGTTCACTTTTATTGTAAATAGAAATAGAATATGTTAAATGTGGATGCTACTATGATTACAGATAAACATGAATGAATTGTGATGAGTGAGAAAGTTACAGATGCACAAAAGCATGCCTCCAAAACATGTCCTCTCACCATTACCAATAACAGGGGAGGTTAGCATTTTTGGGGGGTATAATATTTATGATGAACTTCACAAGGTGGGAAAAGGCACGCGGTGATTGATGCTCCTTTCCAATAATTATCGAGAGTCTTATTCTGGAGACATGATGATCGATGCTTGGCTGCCTTTTAATAAATTAAATAAATCTCTCTCTTTTGTCCATAATAATGTCATCATGTAGGCTGTCCTACCCGCAGTGTATCTGCCAGCTGTTGGCTAGAGAGCACGTGCCAAGACCAGAGTGGGCACGTTCTCAATGTACAGCCTTTTAAATGTCAATTTGATGGAAACACATCTCTGGTGGGAAAATGTACATACTGTTTTTACGCGGATTTCAGAATATTCACATGAAAATCTGTCGCCAGTTGGACGGAAACCTAGCTAGTAACTGCAGAGATCCTCAATGTCTTATTTCATCTCTCTAAGCTGTTAATGCTTTCTCAAACAGACAGAGTTGATTCTTCAGTTTCAGAGAGAGAGAGAGAGAGAGAGAGAGACATGGAGTCAGTTAGAAAGTCAGAGAGAGAGAGAGAGAGAGAGAGAGAGAGAGAGAGAGAGAGAGAGAGAGAGAGAGAGAGAGAGAGAGAGTTTGAGTTTTTATAAAACCTTTATTTTATACTCAAGTGTTAACATAAATAATGACACACTGCCTTTTCAGAAATGAAACAAAAATACAAAAGAACATATACATTCAACTTATTTCATCAACAAAAAATAATTTCCCCTCCTCTACAAAACAAAGCGCTCCTTCGTAGGCCCACTTCTCCTCAAACAATGGGAGATCTTTTACAGCTGAGAAGAACTCAAAATCCACTTTTATTCTTGCTTTCACTAATCCTTTAAAAACACATCTTACATCCTGCCCATATCCCGTTTCTATCTTATGTTTCCTACTCAGAAAAATTGACATCTTAGCTTGTCCCAAAATAAAATTTAACAGTTGACATTTTCTTTTCTGTTGCTTACTATATTGAAACCCCAAAATAAAAACAGTGTTATTGAAAATCTCCCCTACAGCTTTAAACAAAGATTCCAGCATTTCCAATAGAGGTTTTATCCTCTCACACTCCATAAAACAGCGAAAAATGGTTTCTCTTATATTACAAAAAGGACATCCATCTCTAACATCTGAGTTAATAACAGATACAAAAGCATTAACTGCAATGATGCCATGTAAAACCCTCCATTGCATATCACCAGTACCCTTTTGTAACGGTGGCTTGTACAGTGCTCTCCATGCTGGCTTTACCTTGTCATCAATGCCCAATTTTACCCTCCATGGAGTGTCTTTTCTATTTTTCAATTTATCTTTATTCAACACCTTGACACACCCCCTATACAAGTCCTTCCCATTCACCTCATCCAAACCCACCTCCTCCAACCCTCTCAAATCCAGCAATAACGCCTTTCTTTCTGACTCTGGGATATTTGGTGTAATCCCTAGTCTTGGAAATGAGACTTCTTCATCTTGTACCTTCTTCTTTTGGCTATTAAGCATACCCCACTCTTCCGCTGACAGAGCCTTCCTGCAGCTTCCCAGCAGTTGTCCGACAATCCTTTCCGACCTCACCCCCAAATGTTCAGCCACCCGTCTTCCATCCATTAAGGCGGGCCCAGCCATGGCCATTAACTGTTTTAAGGTGATGATTTTGCCCTTCACCAGAATCTTGGAGAAATGTGGAACAGCTGCAGTTGTACAATCCAGTCTTGCCCCATACACCAGAGGTTCCTCCAACAGCCAATGCACTGACTCCGCTGAAGTTCGTCTGGACACCTTCATTATGCTCCACACTCTGAGAAGGCCTCTGTAAAACGGAGGTACTCCCTCCCTAGAAATCTGGCTACTATCAACCAGAAATAAAGCCTTCTTTAAACCTAATCCTCCAACCCGCTGTAATACAAGACCTGCCACCCCTCTCCACACCACATTTTCCGGTCCATAAAGCAACCTTTGAATAAACTGAAACCGGAAAGCAGCAGCCCTACTAGCAAGATGTACAAGACCTTGTCCCCCCTCCTCTTTTGACAAATACAAAACACTTTGTGGAACCCAGTGATATTTATCCCAAAAGAAATCCACAATAATTGCCTGTATCTTAGCTAGAAGGCCAGATGGTGGTTCTAAAACTGACAACCGATGCCACAGTGCAGAGGCAATCACATTGTTAACTATAATAGTGCGCCCCCTATATGACATACGAGATAGCAACCAACGCCATCTCCTCATCCTCCCTTCCACCATTTCAACCACCCCAATCCAATTTTTTCCCATAGTCCCCTCATCTCCTAGGTACACTCCAAGATACTTAAAACCTCCCTTACACCATTCCAGCCCCCCTGGCAAAGCCATGATCCCTCCAGACCATTCTCCAATCTGTAAAGCACAACTCTTTTCCCAATTTACCTTTGCAGAGGATATTCCCCTAAAACGATCAACCATTAGACTCAAACTATCCACCTCCGCTTGATTTTTCACTAAAACAACTACATCATCAGCATAGGCTGAGAGACGAATAGGAGTAATATCCTCTGAAAGGTACACCCCTTCAATGCGACTTCTAATGCTATTTAGTAGTGGCTCTATAGCAATGGCATATAACATTCCTGACAAAGAACATCCCTGCCTAATACCTCTACACACTTTAAAAGGAGCACTCAAACCACCGTTAACTTTCAATACACTTTCAATGTCACCATATATCACCTTTATCATGGCAATAAAACCAGAGCTGAACCCAAACGCCTCAAACGTGTGCCATAAATATTGATGTTCAACTCGGTCAAATGCCTTTTCCTGATCAATTGAAATTAGACCAGCATCCAACCCAATAGCCCTAGAGACGTCCAAAAAATCACGAATCAGAGAAATGTTATCCCCTATCTGCCTGCCAGGAACACAGTAGGACTGGTCCGTATGTATGATTTGCCCCATCACCTCCCTCAGCCTGTTGGACAAAGCCTTTGACAGGATCTTATAATCAGTGCACAATAAAGCCACCGGCCTCCAGTTCTTCACCTCCCTAGGGTCACCCTTTTTGGGCAGTAGGGTGAGGACAGCCCTTCTGCAGCTTATTGGTAGTAACCCTCCGGTTAAACTATCATTAACTACTGCTAGCCAATCCTCTCCCAACATAGCCCAAAAAGACTTAAAAAAGTCAACGGGAAGCCCATCAATGCCTGGTGCCCTTCCATTTTCCATGCCTTTTAATGCAGTGTATAACTCCTGCAAAGACAATGGTTGCTCAAGCTCAACCTGAGCTTCTGCAGCCACCTGTGGGAGCCCATCAAGGAACTGCTGTGTCACTGTTTTATCCTCTTTGTACTCACACTTGTAGAGCTCAGCATAGAACTCTACTGCCCTCTTTCTAATTTCACTAGGGCTATTGAGCTCTTGTCCAACAGCTGATTTGAGACAATGAATAATTTTTCTTTGTCCATTCTTTTTCTCTAAACCAAAGAAAAATTTGGATGAGGCATCCATTTCAGAGATTCCCTGAAACTTACTTCTCACCAATGCCCCCTGTGCTCTGATACCCAGCAGGTCTGCCAATGCAGCTTTTTTCCTCTTGAGGGCCTGAGTATGGCCTCGATCTCCTGTGGTCTCAACCAACGTCATGAGTTCCACTATTTCAAACTCTAGGGCTTTCATTGATCTGGTGATATCCTTGGTGACATTCCTCGTGTATTGATTACAGAATTGTTGAATCTGGATTTTCCCTATATCCCACCACTGTTGAAGGGATACAAAACTGGCCTTTTGAGACCTCCACCTCTCCCAGAAAAAACTAAAACATTTCCTGAAGTGAGCATCACTCAATAAAGTTATATTAAAATGCCAGTATGCGCTTTTGGGTTTTACATCGTTAATGAACACCACCTCTGTTATTAAAAAATGATCAGAAAATCCCACTGGGGTTATCACACTTGATTTACAGACCTGAGATTGATGCTCAAAACAATAAAACCTATCTAACCTGGCCATAGAGATGGTGTTCTCTCTCACATGCGCCCAGGTGTACTGCCTTGTGCCTCCATGTTGACTCCGCCAAATATCACACAGTTCATGTGTTACAATGAGGCGTTTTAAAAAAGTCCTTGAGGCTATATGAGGTTCTTGGTGATTTCTATCTAAATCGCTGACTGTGCAGTTAAAATCCCCAGCAATAAATAAATAATCTTCATTGTTACATTTCTCAATGGTATTTGATAATGTCTCTAAAAAACATACCCTCTCAACTGCCACCACTGGGGCATATACATTTATCAGACACATAGTGATGTTTTCATACCTTGCTCTAACTTTTAATAACCTCCCCTCAACTACCTCTTCAACCTCATATGACAAAGGCAAAAACCCTTTTGAGAACAAGATAGCCACACCCCCACTTTTTGAGTTTTTATGACTACACACCACTGTCCCCCCCACTCCTGTTGCCACATAACTTCATTTTCCAAATTACTATGCGTTTCTTGTAGAAAATTTATGTCACTTCCCTTTCCCCTAATTAACTCATACACTATGGCTCTTTTTTTACCATCTCTTGCCCCATTTACGTTTAAAGAAGAAATCTTAAAACTGCTCATGGATGAAGAAAAAAAATATACAGAGGAAGATACAGACACCACATCTCTTTACAGAGTTAAAGCTGCAACTGAACTCTTTCATTTTCTTTAGAATTTACATCACTTATCACTCTCGTGACCACTTTCTTGAGTCTAGCAATTTCAGGGCTTGTCAAACCTCCCCCTGTAATTTTTGACATCAGAAACTTTGCTGATTCAATAAACAATTCACTTTCAGGGAAAAAATCAGTTACATTGTAATCCTGCATATATTTCTTCCCTTTTGTCAACTTCAGAAATTGACGTACCTTCTCAATCCCATACCTCCCTTCCACCCCATTTATCTCGCTATTTTGTTGTGACGCGTCAGATGACTCACTCTCGCTATCCTCCCCAGAAGAAAACTCCACCATCTCTACAACCTGTTCATCCTCAACTGATTTATCAATCTCTACCTTCCTCTTAGAATTAGACCCTTCACCACCCCTTAAATTCTTCCTCTTACTCCTCGGTACTTTGAAAACAGCTGCTTCCTTTTCCGTTATTTCAATCTCCTCTTGACCTCCAATTTCATTTTCCAGCACCACCTCAGCGACGGCAGTCGCAATCTCACCGACTGTTTCCCCTCCCTCTTTGTTCTGATCTACCACAATTGCCCCCGTATCCACAATGCCTTCCTCTCCTACTTTTCCAACCACATCTGCCCACCTTCTCCCTTCCCCTGCACCCTTAGCATGTTCATCCCTTCGCGGTGGTGCGTTAGCTGCACCAGCACTAGAGCTACTACCGGGCTCTGCGCGCTCATTCTCGGGACAACTACGCACCAAATGCCCCTCTCTTCCACAGCCAAAGCATTTCATTGATTCAGTAGAAGCGTAGAAGACATAATCAAATCCATCAATCTTAAAACTGAACGCTAAATTCAGTTCATCAACGTCCTTTTTTAAGATCATATGCACTTGTCTCCTATGAGACACGACATGTTTCAGCAACGGAGATTTGCATCCAAAAAGAACCTTCTTTATTGTAGATACGATTTGACCATGACGAGATAACTCTCGCTCCAACACTTCATCTCTAACAAATGGTGGCATGTTAGAAAATATAACTTTCTTCGCCGGATTCATAAGCGGAAATACCGGCGTCTGTGTCTCCCGCAACACAACACCCCTCTCAACTATCTTATTCACCTTTTCAATGGAATCTAAGAATATCACTACAGCGCTATTCATCCTTGAGGCTGATTTGATGCTATCATACCCAATGATAGCACCCACAGCCAAACTACATTCTTCCACTAAACACCCGGCCGCAGCAGGAATCTTTACTCCATGCCGCCGACTAAGTTTTTCAAACTCCAAACTTCCGCGAGTGGCCATTGCAACCAGCCCCACCGGCTGGTTGTGCCCTCGCGAAAACCAACCTCAACGATCCCACCACCCCTATACGTGCTTAGTGATAGTTAGACAAGATACCCTTAAAACAACTAAACTAATCAATATATATATATATATACACCAAAACCCAATAGAGTGAAAAGAATTCCAGTCGCTCTCACAATCACTCCTGCTTGACGACTCACTCCCAGCATGCACTCCGACGAGAGAGAGAGAGAGATAGAGAGAGAGAGAGAGAGAGAGAGAGAGAGAGAGAGAGAGATGGAGTCAGTTAGAAAGTCAGAGAGAGGGAGAGAGAGAGAGAGAGAGAGAGGGGGAGAGAGAGAGAGAGAGAGAAAGAGAGAGACATGGAGTCAGTTAGAAAGTCAGAGAGAGAGAGAGAGAGAGAGAGAGAGAGAGAGAGAGAGAGAGAGAGCGAGCGAGCGAGAGAGAGAAAGAGAGAGACATGGAGTCAGTTAGAAAGTCAGAGAGAGAGAGAGAGAGAGAGAGAGAGAGAGAGAGAGAGAGAGAGAGAGAGAGAGAGAGAGAGAGAGATGGAGTCAGTTAGAAAGTCAGAGAGATAAAGAGAGAGAGAGAGAGAGAGAGAGAGAGAGAGAGAGAGAGAGAGAGAGAGAGAGAGAGAGAGATGGAGTCAGTTAGAAAGTCAGAGAGAGAGAGAGAGAGAGAGAGAGAGAGACATGGAGTCAGTTAGAAAGTCAGAGAGAGAGAGAGAGAGAGAGAGAGAGAGAGAGAGAGAGAGAGAGAGAGAGAGAGAGAGAGAGAGAGAGAGATGGAGTCAGTTAGAAAGTTAGAGAGAGAGAGAGAGAGAGAGAGAGAGAGAGAGAGAGAGAGAGAGAGAGAGAGAGAGACATGGAGTCAGTTAGAAAGTCAGAGAGAGAGAGAGAGAGAGAGAGAGAGAGAGAGAGAGTTTGAGTTTTTATAAAACCTTTATTTTATACTCAAGTGTTAACATAACTAATGACACACTGCCTTTTCAGAAATGAAAACAACAAATGTAATTCCTAAACAAAATAAATAAAATAAAAATACAAAAGAACATATACATTCAACTTATTTCATCAACAAAAAATAATTTCCCCTCCTCTACAAAACAAAGCGCTCCTTCGTAGGCCCACTTCTCCTCAAACAATGGGAGATCTTTTACAGCTGAGAAGAACTCAAAATCCACTTTTATTCTTGCTTTCACTAATCCTTTAAAAACACATCTTACATCCTGCCCATATCCCGTTTCTATCTTATGTTTCCTACTCAGAAAAATTGACATCTTAGCTTGTCCCAAAATAAAATTTAACAGTTGACATTTTCTTTTCTGTTGCTTACTATATTGAAACCCCAAAATAAAAACAGTGTTATTGAAAATCTCCCCTACAGCTTTAAACAAATATTCCAGCATTTCCAATAGAGGTTTTATCCTCTCACACTCCATAAAACAGCGAAAAATGGTTTCTCTTATATTACAAAAAGGACATCCATCTCTAACATCTGAGTTAATAACAGATACAAAAGCATTAACTGCAATGATGCCATGTAAAACCCTCCATTGCATATCACCAGTACCCTTTTGTAACGGTGGCTTGTACAGTGCTCTCCATGCTGGCTTTACCTTGTCATCAATGCCCAATTTTACCCTCCATGGAGTGTCTTTTCTATTTTTCAATTTATCTTTATTCAACACCTTGACACACCCCCTATACAAGTCCTTCCCATTCACCTCATCCAAACCCACCTCCTCCAACCCTCTCAAATCCAGCAATAACGCCTTTCTTTCTGACTCTGGGATATTTGGTGTAATCCCTAGTCTTGGAAATGAGACTTCTTCATCTTGTACCTTCTTCTTTTGGCTATTAAGCATACCCCACTCTTCCGCTGACAGAGCCTTCCTGCAGCTTCCCAGCAGTTGTCCGACAATCCTTTCCGACCTCACCCCCAAATGTTCAGCCACCCGTCTTCCATCCATTAAGGCGGGCCCAGCCATGGCCATTAACTGTTTTAAGGTGATGATTTTGCCCTTCACCAGAATCTTGGAGAAATGTGGAACAGCTGCAGTTGTACAATCCAGTCTTGCCCCATACACCAGAGGTTCCTCCAACAGCCAATGCACTGACTCCGCTGAAGTTTGTCTGGACACCTTCATTATGCTCCACACTCTGAGAAGGCCTCTGTAAAACGGAGGTACTCCCTCCCTAGAAATCTGGCTACTATCAACCAGAAATAAAGCCTTCTTTAAACCTAATCCTCCAACCCGCTGTAATACAAGACCTGCCACCCCTCTCCACACCACATTTTCCGGTCCATAAAGCAACCTTTGAATAAACTGAAACCGGAAAGCAGCAGCCCTACTAGCAAGATGTACAAGACCTTGTCCCCCCTCCTCTTTTGACAAATACAAAACACTTTGTGGAACCCAGTGATATTTATCCCAAAAGAAATCCACAATAATTGCCTGTATCTTAGCTAGAAGGCCAGATGGTGGTTCTAAAACTGACAACCGATGCCACAGTGCAGAGGCAATCACATTGTTAACTATAATAGTGCGCCCCCTATATGACATACGAGATAGCAACCAACGCCATCTCCTCATCCTCCCTTCCACCATTTCAACCACCCCAATCCAATTTTTTCCCATAGTCCCCTCATCTCCTAGGTACACTCCAAGATACTTAAAACCTCCCTTACACCATTCCAGCCCCCCTGGCAAAGCCATGATCCCTCCAGACCATTCTCCAATCTGTAAAGCACAACTCTTTTCCCAATTTACCTTTGCAGAGGATATTCCCCTAAAACGATCAACCATTAGACTCAAACTATCCACCTCCGCTTGATTTTTCACTAAAACAACTACATCATCAGCATAGGCTGAGAGACGAATAGGAGTAATATCCTCTGAAAGGTACACCCCTTCAATGCGACTTCTAATGCTATTTAGTAGTGGCTCTATAGCAATGGCATATAACATTCCTGACAAAGAACATCCCTGCCTAATACCTCTACACACTTTAAAAGGAGCACTCAAACCACCGTTAACTTTCAATACACTTTCAATGTCACCATATATCACCTTTATCATGGCAATAAAACCAGAGCTGAACCCAAACGCCTCAAACGTGTGCCATAAATATTGATGTTCAACTCGGTCAAATGCCTTTTCCTGATCAATTGAAATTAGACCAGCATCCAACCCAATAGCCCTAGAGACGTCCAAAAAATCACGAATCAGAGAAATGTTATCCCCTATCTGCCTGCCAGGAACACAGTAGGACTGGTCCGTATGTATGATTTGCCCCATCACCTCCCTCAGCCTGTTGGACAAAGCCTTTGACAGGATCTTATAATCAGTGCACAATAAAGCCACCGGCCTCCAGTTCTTCACCTCCCTAGGGTCACCCTTTTTGGGCAGTAGGGTGAGGACAGCCCTTCTGCAGCTTATTGGTAGTAACCCTCCGGTTAAACTATCATTAACTACTGCTAGCCAATCCTCTCCCAACATAGCCCAAAAAGACTTAAAAAAGTCAACGGGAAGCCCATCAATGCCTGGTGCCCTTCCATTTTCCATGCCTTTTAATGCAGTGTATAACTCCTGCAAAGACAATGGTTGCTCAAGCTCAACCTGAGCTTCTGCAGCCACCTGTGGGAGCCCATCAAGGAACTGCTGTGTCACTGTTTTATCCTCTTTGTACTCACACTTGTAGAGCTCAGCATAGAACTCTACTGCCCTCTTTCTAATTTCACTAGGGCTATTGAGCTCTTGTCCAACAGCTGATTTGAGACAATGAATAATTTTTCTTTGTCCATTCTTTTTCTCTAAACCAAAGAAAAATTTGGATGAGGCATCCATTTCAGAGATTCCCTGAAACTTACTTCTCACCAATGCCCCCTGTGCTCTGATACCCAGCAGGTCTGCCAATGCAGCTTTTTTCCTCTTGAGGGCCTGAGTATGGCCTCGATCTCCTGTGGTCTCAACCAACGTCATGAGTTCCACTATTTCAAACTCTAGGGCTTTCATTGATCTGGTGATATCCTTGGTGACATTCCTCGTGTATTGATTACAGAATTGTTGAATCTGGATTTTCCCTATATCCCACCACTGTTGAAGGGATACAAAACTGGCCTTTTGAGACCTCCACCTCTCCCAGAAAAAACTAAAACATTTCCTGAAGTGAGCATCACTCAATAAAGTTATATTAAAATGCCAGTATGCGCTTTTGGGTTTTACATCGTTAATGAACACCACCTCTGTTATTAAAAAATGATCAGAAAATCCCACTGGGGTTATCACACTTGATTTACAGACCTGAGATTGATGCTCAAAACAATAAAACCTATCTAACCTGGCCATAGAGATGGTGTTCTCTCTCACATGCGCCCAGGTGTACTGCCTTGTGCCTCCATGTTGACTCCGCCAAATATCACACAGTTCATGTGTTACAATGAGGCGTTTTAAAAAAGTCCTTGAGGCTATATGAGGTTCTTGGTGATTTCTATCTAAATCGCTGACTGTGCAGTTAAAATCCCCAGCAATAAATAAATAATCTTCATTGTTACATTTCTCAATGGTATTTGATAATGTCTCTAAAAAACATACCCTCTCAACTGCCACCACTGGGGCATATACATTTATCAGACACATAGTGATGTTTTCATACCTTGCTCTAACTTTTAATAACCTCCCCTCAACTACCTCTTCAACCTCATATGACAAAGGCAAAAACCCTTTTGAGAACAAGATAGCCACACCCCCACTTTTTGAGTTTTTATGACTACACACCACTGTCCCCCCCACTCCTGTTGCCACATAACTTCATTTTCCAAATTACTATGCGTTTCTTGTAGAAAATTTATGTCACTTCCCTTTCCCCTAATTAACTCATACACTATGGCTCTTTTTTTACCATCTCTTGCCCCATTTACGTTTAAAGAAGAAATCTTAAAACTGCTCATGGATGAAGAAAAAAAATATACAGAGGAAGATACAGACACCACATCTCTTTACAGAGTTAAAGCTGCAACTGAACTCTTTCATTTTCTTTAGAATTTACATCACTTATCACTCTCGTGACCACTTTCTTGAGTCTAGCAATTTCAGGGCTTGTCAAACCTCCCCCTGTAATTTTTGACATCAGAAACTTTGCTGATTCAATAAACAATTCACTTTCAGGGAAAAAATCAGTTACATTGTAATCCTGCATATATTTCTTCCCTTTTGTCAACTTCAGAAATTGACGTACCTTCTCAATCCCATACCTCCCTTCCACCCCATTTATCTCGCTATTTTGTTGTGACGCGTCAGATGACTCACTCTCGCTATCCTCCCCAGAAGAAAACTCCACCATCTCTACAACCTGTTCATCCTCAACTGATTTATCAATCTCTACCTTCCTCTTAGAATTAGACCCTTCACCACCCCTTAAATTCTTCCTCTTACTCCTCGGTACTTTGAAAACAGCTGCTTCCTTTTCCGTTATTTCAATCTCCTCTTGACCTCCAATTTCATTTTCCAGCACCACCTCAGCGACGGCAGTCGCAATCTCACCGACTGTTTCCCCTCCCTCTTTGTTCTGATCTACCACAATTGCCCCCGTATCCACAATGCCTTCCTCTCCTACTTTTCCAACCACATCTGCCCACCTTCTCCCTTCCCCTGCACCCTTAGCATGTTCATCCCTTCGCGGTGGTGCGTTAGCTGCACCAGCACTAGAGCTACTACCGGGCTCTGCGCGCTCATTCTCGGGACAACTACGCACCAAATGCCCCTCTCTTCCACAGCCAAAGCATTTCATTGATTCAGTAGAAGCAGTAGAAGACATAATCAAATCCATCAATCTTAAAACTGAACGCTAAATTCAGTTCATCAACGTCCTTTTTTAAGATCATATGCACTTGTCTCCTATGAGACACGACATGTTTCAGCAACGGAGATTTGCATCCAAAAGAACCTTCTTTATTGTAGATACGATTTGACCATGACGAGATAACTCTCGCTCCAACACTTCATCTCTAACAAATGGTGGCATGTTAGAAAATATAACTTTCTTCGCCGGATTCATAAGCGGAAATACCGGCGTCTGTGTCTCCCGCAACACAACACCCCTCTCAACTATCTTATTCACCTTTTCAATGGAATCTAAGAATATCACTACAGCGCTATTCATCCTTGAGGCTGATTTGATGCTATCATACCCAATGATAGCACCCACAGCCAAACTACATTCTTCCACTAAACACCCGGCCGCAGCAGGAATCTTTACTCCATGCCGCCGACTAAGTTTTTCAAACTCCAAACTTCCGCGAGTGGCCATTGCAACCAGCCCCACCCGCTGGTTGTGCCCTCGCGAAAACCAACCTCAACGATCCCACCACCCCTATACTGGCTTAGTGATAGTTAGACAAGATACCCTTAAAACAACTAAACTAATCCATATAATATATATATACATACCAAAACCCAATAGAGTGAAAAGAATTCTCAGGTCGCTACTCAACAATCATCTACCTGCTTGAAGACTCACTCCCAGCATGCACTCCACGGGAGAGAGAGAGGGATGAGAGAGGAGAGAGGAGAGAGAAAGAGAGAATGGAGTCAGTAGAAAGTCAGAGAGAGGAGAGAGAGAGAGAGAGAGGAGGGGGAGAGAGAGAGAGAGAGAGAAAGAGAGAGACGATGGAGTCGTTTAGAAAGTCAGAGAGAGAGAGAGAGAGAGAGAGAGAGAGAGAGAGAGGAGAGAGAAGAGCGAGCGATTGCGAGAGAGAGAAAGAGAGAGGACATGGAGTCAGTTAGAAGTCAGAGAGAGAGGAGAGAGAGAGATAGAGAGAGAGAGAGAGAGAGAGAGAGAGAGAGAGAGAGAGAGAGATGAGTCAGTTAGAAAGTCAGAGAGATAAAGAAGAGAGAGAGAGAGAGAGAGGGAGAGAGAGAGAGAGAAGGAGAGAGAGAGAGGAGAGAGATAGAAAGAGAGAGAGAGAGAGAGAGAGAGAGAG